>NC_142602.1:47779907-47973752 GCF_041222555.1 Hakea prostrata | reverse complement strand
TTTCTCCTTAGCACCATCCAAATCCGAATAAGTTGCACGATTTCAGAATTCTTCACTCGGGCAACTTCCCAAAGCCTATCCTTAAGATGAGCAATCTCGGCATCTTTGGTTTGGATTCCTCTCGAAGCCGGGAGAGTCTATTACTCAAGGCACTGAGCCTAAAAGTTGATTCCACCTGCTTGTGGAAGTTATCAACAAGGCTCCTGCAATACTTCAAGAGTTAGTCAAGAGTACAAAATTTTCGAAAAGAAAAGCAGGGAAGAGATACTTACAGCACAAGAAACTTTAAAAAATTCTTGTCCGAGACCGCAGTGAAGGCTTTGCTCTCGGTGGGCATCTGAGCAGAAGTGCACCCTTCTAGTGCCTTCTCAAAGTAGCGCATCACCAAGTCAGACCTCTTCAGTGACCAAGAAGGCCTGTACACATCATCATCATCTGACCGATGATGCTTTCTTTTAGAAGCGGCACCCTCAACCTCTACAAAAACCTCCTCCACGGACGGAGGAGGAATCTCCACACCTGATAGAGGGTTGGAGGAAGATGCCAACGAGGCACCAGCAAGGATTTCAGAATTGCGAGTCACGACAGAAAAGAATAACGTCTTCCTTAGGAGACCGAACGGTCTCCATCATGGAAGAAGGTGTGAGAGAGGCACCAGCAAGGGCTTTGGGAATCTGAACTTTGACTGAAGCATCTGCAGAGGCTGTGGGAATCGGAACTTTAGTAGGATCACCAATAGCAGTCTCTTCAGATGGAACAATCTTTGTCAGTACTGGAGTAGTCTTCTAGAAAGACTTTGCCCTAACCACATCCAAGTTAACTCTTGGAGGCACTACGAGAAAAAACAAATACCGTCAGTCCAAGAGGTCAAATACACTTATTCGGTTTTTCTGTTTTCATTACTACAGTACCAATGTAGACAGATGCATCATGTAGGGTTAGTAAACTCCCACACATGATAGAAGAAGGAAGAGCGAAGGTTACTCAACCTAGTTCGGCCAGTGTTTCCAAGAGAGAGCTGGAGAGTAAACCTAGTTCCTCAAACTCATCTATATGAAACCCTAATCCAACTACTTGTAACCATCCTACACAAGAGTCTCACCCAAACTCATCTACTTGTAACTTCACACAAGAGTCCTACTCACACTCATGTAACCCTAATAAATTAAGGAAGCGTACACTATAGTGGATGTAGGTGTCATTAATCACCTAAACCACTCTAAACCTTGTATATGTTTCTCTCTCTTACTCGTCCTCGAGCTGTCTCTTCTATATGTGTACCGTGCATACAGGGACAGATACCCACACTGAGGCTGAGAACTCATATTCTTCCCTTGAATTATTGTACATGGCCCAGTGATAGACCTGATTACCATTAATGAGATTTCGACTGCAACCAGAGTTTCGGTCTCATCTCTAGCAAGGTCACAATTGACAAAACCCGTAGAAAGTAAACAGTTAGGCATACAAGAAGGCGTTGGGGAAAAAAAAAAGAATGAAGTGTTTTAATAAAAGTAAGGTTAACATAAGTAAGCGAGTGATATTTCCCTCCTTTCTTCTTTTTTTAAGAATAAGAGAGTTATACTACTTCTCACATTTTTCATTTATTTTATTTTATTATGAAATAAAACACATGTATTTAAATATCAAACAGGATACTAATCCACATACTCATGCAGCATTGAATGAGTAACTGCAGACAGACACCAAACATACCCACCCGATTTGTACTTTTGTACATGCGCTTCTGTTATTTATTAGAGGCACCAGAAAGCCAGGGGGGCATAGCTTGTACTGGTTCTGTATATATTTATTAGAGGCACCAGAAAGCCAAGGCACATAGCTTGTACTGGTCACTTACATTAGCCCTAGTCCAGAGCTAGAGTTTTTCAGTTTTAGCCATGGCGAGTTCAATAGCTTTGAAGCCGTTTTTTGTAGTGGTGGTACTTGTGGTCTTCGTGTTTGCGACGGTGGCACCACCACAAGTAGAAGCGGCTATATCATGCAATCAGGTCACAACCTTCGCAGCACCATGCCTTAACTATCTGTTGAAAGGTGGAGCTTTGCCTGCTGCTTGTTGCAACAGTGTGAGGTCTCTGAGTGCTGCAGTGAAGACCAAGCCAGACCGCCGGACTGCGTGCAATTGCATGAGGATGATAGCTTCGAAGGCGCCCGGGATTAAACATGATCTAGCTACTGCTCTTCCTGGCAAATGTGGGGTTAATTTCCCTTTCAAGATCAGCATGTCCACTGACTGCTCCAAGTATGTTGCCAACATAAATACACCATTTATCTTTTTCTCAGATAAACAAAATATTCCTCCTTTTTTTTTTCCTCTGGTATAGAATGCTACGCAGTACCAGGTGCAGGTCAGTTCAACAAACAAAACACCTTGGATCCTTCAGAACTTACACTTCTACATGAGATGAAGTGTGAATTTTGAGACATATAAGGTGGTTTCTGTGTGTAGACATGGTTGTGAGATATCTTACACATTGACCAATGTGTGATTATTCTTGAGTCTAGATCGCGTTCTACATCTAAAGAGACTTTTGTATCTAGACATGATTGCAGCGTTTTGCACGTGATCTAGCAGAACTCATTTAATTATTCTTAAACTGTTGTGGATATGATATGTAGATTCCTTCTTGCACTGGCAATATGAGAGACCCTCTATTTGATAATTTGTTAATGTCTTTTCTATGGTGCTTTTTCTGTTTCTTTGCAGGGTAATATGATCAATGAGATCCCAAGTTCCATTTGCCTTCACCTTGAAGAGGATGAAATAAACATGCTTCTTTCATGCAACGGCCTTAACTGTTGCTTTGCTCAATGGGGAAGTACTAGTAATAGTATCAATAAACGGATGATGAAGGTGTTGAAGGGTTCGATCACCTTCATCATCATTCTGTAACTCCTTTTATGTTGTGTGGAAGTTTTATCTAAATAATAAAGACATCAATATTTTAATAGGTCTCTTGCTAAGTTTATTCCTGCCTTTACGTCTCTCACAAGCAAAACACTTTAATCTTGTATTCTTGATATGATATTCCAAGGTAGAGATGATGTATTGTCTTTCTTTGAAAGCATGCCCTTCGAACCCAAAGATCAATATTCATTATGCATGATGTTTTTTTCAGTAAAAGGTCATTTGATATTTAAAACGAAAAATTTACTATCATACAATCATACACTGGTCGGGAAGAACCTCAAATACTCAATCCTACAACAGTAGTTGCCCCCAATACGCCCAATCTCACAGGAACCTCAAGATAGTGCACACTCATTATTTTAAATGATATCAACAAGCCCCCAAGGCATTCCAATCTATTTCACTCTTAATCATGGCTGTTAGATTTAGAAATAAGAATGACTCATGTGACTCTCAAAGAGAGTACACACACACACACACACACACACACACACACACACACACACACACACACACACACACACACACACACACACACACACATATATATATATATATATATATATATATATATATCATGAGTATAAAGTACAATATACGATACGGTATATGTGTAGAATACACAACTAATACACAGTACAATACTAGTCTCTAACACCCTCCCGCAAAGTCAAGGGGCCAAAATGAAGCTTGACTTTGGATCTTAAAAGTTGAAAGCAAGAGGAGGAGAGTCCTTTGGTAAGAATATCCGCCAACTGATCATTAGTAGAAATATAGCGAACCTGGAGATCTCCCTTGGCAACCTTGTCTCTAACAAAATGAAAATCCACCTCAATATGCTTGGTGCGAGCATGAAACACAGGATTGGCAGATAAGTAGGTTGCACCAATATTATCACACCATAACACAGGTGGAGAAGTCTGAGGAATACTCAACTCAGTAAGTAATGACTGAATCCAAGTGAGTTCAGTAGTAGCCAAAGCCAAGGCACGATACTCACTTTCAGTGCTAGATCTTGCCACAGTAGCCTGCTTGCGCGACTGCCAAGAAACCAGGTTATTGCCAAAGAAAATAAGAAACCCTCCTTGAGACTTCCTATCATCAGGACAGCCTGCCCAGTCAGCATCAGAAAAAGCTGCCAAAGAATAGACTGTAGAAGGCGTAATGTGGAGACCATACAAGATAGTACCTTTGAGATACCGTAATAACCGCTTCAAAGCCACCCAATGATCCTCAGTGGGAGAAGCAAGAAACTGACAAAGCTTATTGACAGTGAAGGCAATCTCTGGATGAGTCATAGTGACATACTGAAGAGCACCAACCAAACTACGATACAAAGTTGGGTCAGAAAGACATTTCCCTCCCGTACTTGATAAGTGGTGAGAGGGGACAATTGAAGTAATAATGGGTTTTGCATCAGATAAACCAGCCCATTGGAGAAGCCCACAAATGTAACGTTGCTGAGATAACAACAAACCCGTAGAAAGAGGGATAAGCTCAACAACCCCTAAGAAGAAACATGCAGGACCAATATCCTTTAGAGCAAATTCCATGCTAAGAGAGTGGATAAGGTCATCTATGGCAACAACAAATGGCCCAGTAATCAAGATGTCATCAACATAAATCAGCATATAGAGAGGCCCATGAGAACGATGACAGTAAAATAACGAAGAATCAGTCTTAGACCCCTGAAAACCAAGGGTTAGTAAGAACGAGCTGAGACGCTGAAACCATGCCCGGGGAGCTTGCTTAAGGCCATAAAGAGACCGTTGAAGCTTACAAACATGTGTGGGAAAACAAGAATCAACATAGCCAGGAGGTTGATGCATATAAATGTCTTCAGACAAATGACCATGAAGAAAAGCATTATTGACATCAAGCTGGCGAATAGGCCAAGTGGAGGACACCGCCAAAGATAACAAAATGCAGATTGTAGTAGGTTTGACCACTGGACTAAAAGTCTCAGTATAATCCAGGCCATACTCCTGTGTGTAGCCCTTAGCTACTAACCGTGCCTTATAACATTCAATTGACCCATCGGAGCGGCGCTTAATACGGAATAGCCATTTGCAACCTATAAGTTGACGATCCGCATGAAGTGATGTCAAAGTCCAAGTCTGATTTGACATGAGAGCATTAAATTCGTTATCCATTGCTTTGCACCAAACCTCATGCTTGGATGCGTGAGAGTAACATGTGGGCTCAATATCAGTAGTGATCGATGCAACTAAAGCATGAGGGAGAGAGTGGCGTGTCGTATGAAAACTCTTTGGGACACGTGGTATGCGAGTCCCATCTTGGGATTGGGTGACCATGGAGTGAGACCGAAGAGGTGCATGAGGTAGAAGACAAACTTCATTGAGAAGGGTAGATGAAGGCCCACTACTATTATCATTAACCAAAGAAGGTTGACTAGGAAGACAAGGCCCATGACCAACAGTAACAGTATTAGGCCCATGATCATAAACATCAATAACATCTTTATTAGGCCCATGACCAATAGCAGCATTATTAGGCCCATGACCAACATCAGTATTAAGAGGCCCATGACCAACAACAACATTAGTAGGCCCAATAGCAACATCAACATTATTAGGACCATGAGCATCAACAGCATTGTGAGGACCATTAGCAACATCAGCATTAGTAGGCCCATGTTCATGTAAGGTCAGAAAATCACATAGCATAGAAGAGGGTAGGGATCCACAAGCATCCTCAGCAGAATCAATGTGTTGCATACTAGAAGCAGAAGTATTAAACCCATTAGTGCAAAGTCCAATAGTCCTTTTAGGTACATGCCCAACAGACTCAACATGAGTACTGTGATTATTAGTATTATTACAAAAATCAGCAACTATAGGCAAAACAGAATTTGTAGAAAGACTAGAGGGACCAGAAGTAGCAGCTCCTTGACCAACCCCAGGCAATGTACATAGCACCCGAATTGTTGTAGAAAAGAGATCTGAAGATTCACCAGAGGCCAGAGCTGTAGTAAAAGACCTGTCCTTATACGGAAACAAAAACTCATTAAAAATCACAAGTCTAGATATGATAACCCTTCCATTGACAGGATTAAAGCACTTGTAACCATGATGATGAGGACTGTAACCAACAAAAATATAAGCTACAGATCTGTAAGCCATCTTATGAGCATTATAAGGTCGAAGAAATGGGTAACAACAGCACCCAAAAACCTTCAAAAATGTATAGTCGGCCAACGCCCAAAAAGTTTATGATAGGGGGAATCAAACTGTATACGGCTAAAGAGGGAAGTCTGTTAATAATGTAGACAAGAAAGATAAAAGGCTTCACACCAAAAAGAAAACAGAAGACCAGACTCAGCAAGAAGAGAAAGTCCAATTTCTACAATTTGCCTATGTCTCCGTTCAACCACTCCATTTTGCTTGGAGGTATGCGGGCAAGAAAGTCTATGGGATAACCCACAAGAGGTCAAAAGTTTGGAGAAACTCTGAAATTCACCACCCCAATCGATTGAAAACATTTGATGGTAGAATTAAATTGATTCTCCACAAGGTTTTTAAAATCCTAAAAAACCTTGATAGCAGCTGATTTATGTGCTAAAGTATATAACCATGTGTATCTGGAGAAAGCATCAACAAAAGAGATGTAGTAACAATGACCTTCCTTAGAGACTGCATCAGACGGACCCCACAAATCAGAATATATAAGCTGGAGAGGAGCAGTTGCAGTAGAAATGCAGGATACAAATGGCAATTTATGAGACTTGGCAAGTTGACATGCAGAACAAACACCAACAAATTTAGAGCTACCACAAGGTAAATGAAACTGAGAAACCACTCTAGAAACCACAAGACAGGTGCAGCATGGCCAAGTCTAAGATGCCAAACATTAGAAGACCTGTCTAACAAACAGATAAAGCAATACCTGGAGGAGACGAACACCCCACAGAATCAAGCCGATACACACCGCCTTCAAGAGGGCCTTGGAGAAGAATACGGCCTGAGCACAGATCCTTTACATAGAAGCAATCAGAGTAGAATTCAAAACAAACATTGATTCTGTGCCACTCCATTAGACACTCCAAACATTACTACTTAACCAACCAAGTTGAACATTGATTCTGTGACCAAGGTGAATTAAACATTGATTTTGTGACCAAGGTGAATTTACATTAGACACTCCAAGTCTTACTGCTTAACCAGCTAAGAAACCAACTATAGCAATGAGAGATTTTCCATTGAGATGAGTGCAAGAATGCCTCAAGCCCTCTCCATCTTTGAAAAACACACCATGGGATGCATTGCCGTTGCACCAAAAATATAATAACAATAGAGTCGCATTTCACCCAAAGATGAGGAAATTTTAGAGTTCAAGCCCACTCTATCTCATGTAATAGAGCTTCAAATTCTGCTTCAAAGTTTGATTTAACACCCAAAAAAAAAAAAAAAAAAAAAAAAAAAAAATCTTAAAAGACTAGAGCATCCTTGCCGTATGGTTTCTAAGAACTCCTCCTGCACTGCCCTTCTTGGATTGCCCAACGAGCTGCCATCAATGGTCAACTTTACCCAACCTTGCGAAAGAGAGTTCCAAAAAACTTCTTGGGGGAGTAAAGATGCTACTACTTTGAAAATTTAGACCCAAAGAATGAGATTTTATGAGCATACCTTGGGTCATTCGCTTGCCAATAAGAAAGTAGGTTTGTTTCCTTATGTCCTTGAAGACTTGAAATATTACACAATCTGGGGAATGTTGCATTTTTGACTTTGCACCATACATATATAATATGAAATCAAAATGCAACCGTTCAACCATGCAATTCTGAACTCACTTTTTTTGGACTGATTTAGCCACCACCCTATAGTGTATTGGATTGAGTCCTTATCTTCTAGGATAATGTAAAAAAAGAAGCCAATCGTATCCAACAATAACATACAAACGGACAAAATAAGAAAATATGAGTTAGGTCTTCATTTTCCATTCCATGTAGGTCACAACGTGAAGCTAACCTCTCTCCCTTGGACTTCCAACAAGTCATCAACAACAACCTTCCCATGGATCAATTTCCAACAAAAAATGGACTGTCTCGGTGGCAAGTCTACATCCTATGTCAATGAATTCCAACCCACCGTTGCTTCTCTTTTCTTGCTCAATTCCCAAGTTGATTTCAATGGGAACTCTCCATTTGGGTTCCAATCCCAGTGGCACGCGTCTTCCCATGATAAAGAAGGGAGAGGGACCTCAGGATCAACTGGAATATCTGCTGCAAAGGAGGGGACTGCGATGGAGGCGGAGCCAATGCGAATCCTTAATATATTCAACAACTTTTGTCAAAGAAAGATGATCCAAACCCAAACACATTGGAGAAAGGTCCTAGCCATCTATCAGTCTTGAAATGTAAATTTCTACCATCTTCTATTGTCCACTGCTTCTTTTCTTTCACAAAGTGTCATACCTTGAAACCACCCAAGATAGAAGCATGGAACTTTTGGGCGAAATTCGATGAATTTTGGACATTTCAATGAACAACGAACTGAAACACGCGGCGATATTTGGGATTGCAAAATAACACCAAAATTTCGGCGATATTTAGCACAAATCGACCGATATATCAGCAAAATCTTAAATTTTTGTGATATTTTGGCGAGCAATTTTTAGGTTATTTCTCTCGTGATTCTATAGCGAAATCTTCAAGGTTACTGGGACAATCTTATCAATTATGTCCCAATGATTCAAGACTCAAAAGGCAATATGCCAAATGTGGTTAGGGAGGAGAATCGATATAGAATAATTTCTAGAAATAATTCAAATTAGGAAGGCATTTTGTAGCAAAATCTTCAAGATTAATCAGCAATCTATGGTTAGGAAAGAGTATATCACGGAAACAATTTAAATTTTGAATTGATTTGTAATGGAATCTTCAAGGTCAACGGGTCATCTTTCCAATCATGTCGAATGATTTAGGCCTCGAGAAGGTAACATGTTAAATGTGGTTACAAAGGAGTATTTACATGGAAGAATTTCTAGGAAATAATTCAAATTTACCAAATATTGGCATCAAATTAGGGTGACACCAAATTTGGGCCCCAAATGATCAAAAATACCCCCAAAATGGGGGATCAAAATTTTCCGAAACTAGCGCAAAATTTCACTTAAATTTCCACGAAATTTCTCCAGGGTTCACTTGGTTAGCCAAATAGCGAACCGGCAAAATCTATCAAAATTTCGTACCTTGGATAGAAGATCTAGATACAGGAGTTCTAAGATTGCCACTGATATCTAACAACCTATTTCGCAAGAAATTCATCAAGAATTTTTTTATTTTTTATTTATATTTTATGAACCAAGCTAACTTGCATAAGCATGCAAAGTAAGAGAATCAAATCGTGAAGACCAAAACAAAGGAACCAATGAGCTATCATTGTACTCAATTTCAATTCAAATTTAGACCCCAAAGAAGGAAACAAAATCTATCAAATAGTTATTGCGCCTAATCCGAATTCCAGATTTCTTTCTAGTGAGTTAAAGATACAATTCAAATTACTTCCTCGTGTTGTAAAGCCATTAAAACCATTTCCTTGTGTGCGAAAGACACAATTTGAACAATTTCCTTGTAAGACAGACAAAATTTGAATTGTTTCCTTGCAAGGCAAAGACACTCCTCAATTAAGTTAATCACCTCCTTAAAAAAAACATGACTTTGTAAGTTAGACAACATAGTAGAAAATACTGTAAGGATTCTAATTATGTTGGAATTCATGTGGGAAAAAAATTCCTCTACTTTGCACAACAGTGCAACACCACAATTTGATACGTGGCATCTTAATAAACAGCTCAGATTAGAGGACAGGATTTTAAGTGCAACTGACCCATCTTATTACCTGTTTTAACCAAAAAATAACCCGTTTTTGGTGACCCGGTTCCAAAAAATAACCCATTTTATATGAATATGTAGTATTGAGAAATGGAACCTAAATGTTGTCCTGAAGAGAAGAAAGCTTTCAAACTTTCTGTTTCATGATCTTCTCAACCTGTAATAAAATTGTTTAAAAATAAGATTGGGCTATGTTGTGACATTTGGCATCGCCACCCCCTCCCCCTAGTCCCCCCCACCCCCCCCCCCCCCCCCCAAAAAAAAAAAAAAAAAAAAGTAAAATAAATCCAACCAGGAATATTAGGAATCAGCCTCTAACGTAAATTAGCCTTTGGCTACCTTAGAAACTTTGCACTCAACAGCTAGACTCCTTTAGGTGCTATAGACCTCTACTTAAACTATAGGGAAGAACTTAATAGCCAGATTTCTAGAACTCAAATAACAATAAGAAAAGTATAAAGAACACATGCACATTCAAGTCACATAAAACACTCTATTATTTAGGAAAAATTGAAGAATACCGAAAGAAAACTAGAATATACAATTTGGATGAGAGAGAAACTCGAAGAGAAATGGATTTTGCTTGGGAGCAGTGCGTACGTGGCACTGCTCTGAGCAGAGAACGATGGGAATTTAATTTTGATGCTGATTAAATTAACAAAACAAGAACAAAATAACTAAATTGCTAATGAAAACTCAATGAATAAAATTAATAGGGATTCAATTTCACCAAACATGACATAGAGCAATCTGTACTCCCCTTCTCATATAACCAATTTAATCTCCACTTTAGTTGACGAGATTCCCTATGTTAGATTACCTCATCTGTTATGCTTGAGGATTCCTAACATATTAAACCCTCATACCAGTTACACTTAGAGGATCAATTTAATATATCACATTGATACGGAGAAAATATGATCGAACTTGGTTCATTCTTGGTTCGACCCTCGACTCCGTTCGGGACGAAGGGAATCAACTCGCTTTGGAGCGAGCCGAGTTCACGAGGTAGCTTGCTGAGGAAGAAAACTAAATCAGCCACAAGCACGCCATAATCCAATACTTTTGGAGGAGGTTAATTAACCTAATGACGGCAGGCAGAATTTGGCGGCTGTCACTTATCGTTATCAAAAGGATAACCACCAAATAGCGATCGGGTTATCCTAGGAGTCCTCTACTAGTCCAAACTAGTAGAAGTCTATCACTCAACAGATCTATTTGTTAAGATCCAATGATTATTCGAAGAAGGCTCAAATACATCCAACAAAGAAGATTCGAAGGTACGCTCTATATAAACATCACCTCCCCACAAGGGAAGGACACACACACTTGGACGTGAATACTCAGATGCTTATTATTTGAATCGTATTCTAGTTATTCATTTCTTAGCTCTGTGCTCATAGTAGAGCCTTTTGTGATTAAGTTCATCAACTGACTTAGCCTTCGGAGGTGGACTCCCGACCCCAGCGGTCGGGCCACGTCTGACGCTTTGTTTTGCAGGTCATTCTCAGGAGATCTAAGGGCTGAGCAGATCTTGGACCCATCATTTGGCGCCGTCTGTGGGAATCGTTTCAAAAAGCTATGGTGACTAGATCAACAGCAGTAGCAGCAGCTGCTGACCAGCGAGATGCTGGTGTCCAAATTCCTGGAGTAAACAATCCAGATATTCCTCAGGGAAGTCGACCACTCGAAATAGATGGCGGTCAAGGAGGTAATAATCCTCCAGATTCACTTCAGCATCAATTGGATCAATTGAAACTCCAGATGCTGGATGTAAGTCAGGCACTCCGTGCGTTGACCAGACAAGTGGTGATACCACCAGAGCCCAATCGTCATGATGCAAGAAGGTGTGCATCGCAGTGGAGATTAATTGACGAACAAAATGTCAGTCAAAACTTCCGTGAAAACGATCGAATACCTAGGAGAACGGAAAATCTCCCTAGGCATGATGATCGGTTCAATGGACCACAAGGGAGTACTACTGATTCAAATACAAGGTTGGTTACAGGGGTAAGTACTCACTCACCAACTATTAGACGTGTTGTTCGTGATAATGATCGTGTTGTTCTAGATGATCGTGCTGTTCGAGATGATCGTGTTGTTCGTGATGATCGTGCTGTTCGTGATAATGATCGCGTTGTTTGAGGTCGTGATCGTGTTGCTGAGGATTGATCGACACATATTGGTTAAGAATTGGCTAACATCAATCAGAAGCTTAGGCAATTGGCGAGAGGTAGGATAACTGATGATATCTATTCAGTTATTTGAAAGACTCCGTTTTCCGAGCCCATTGCCGGATACCAGTTTCCCCACAATTTCCGTCTGCCAACTTTTTCTACATTCGATGGCTCCGGAGATCCCACGGCCCACATCGGTTATTATCAGCAGACTATGGCAGTTGCAGGTAATTCTGATGAAATTCTTTGCAGGGTCTTTGGTTCATCTTTAACCGGAGCGGCACAAAAATGGTTCTCGAATCTCCCATCAGGAAGGATCGTAAATTTTGACGAGTTGGCATGCAAATTCATAGGGCGATTCCAAAGTGGGATTCAGATCAAGAAGACTGAGGAAACCTTGTTTACTATTAGACAAGGGAAGAATGAATCAATTCGGGAATATCTGAAAAGATTCAACAGGGTTACAATGGAGATAGAGAATCTAGATGAGCAAGTAGCTAAAGCGCTTTGTTCACTTGGTCTCACTAATCGAAGACTCTTGGAATTATTACTTCAAGATATGCCCACAACTTATGCCGAGTTAGTACGAGAGATGTAAAAAACCGGCGAAGTCACGGAAATCTTGGATGCACGCTAGGGAGACATAATGCCCCAAGCAAAGAACAAAAGGCTCCTGAGAACAAGCAGAAGCTGAAGCAGAATATTCGTGATCGAGTCGGAAAGCCTCACTAGGCATGGCGGCAGATATCTCCCGACAAAAGTGAGTATACTCCATTAAATACTCCTCGGGCTGATATTCTAAATATTATCAAGAAGCGGAATATCTTGAAGTGGCCTCCAAAGCATCCTTCAAAACCAGGGGGAGCATGATCGAGAAAAGTATTGCCGTTTTCATAAAGATTACGTCATTATACCAATGATTGTAGACATTTAAAGGCAGATATTGAGAGATTGATATCTCGGGGACATTTGTCCGATTTCGTCAATAGAAGGCGAGAGGAACCACGCGATGCAGCAATGAAAGGGACCATTCGGTTAGCCGGACCAACCGAAGGAGGCCCTAAAGTCTAAAAAAGGTAAGGAGGTGATTGATGCTACTCAGTCACCGATCCTTACAATATTTGGAGGCCTCGTGTCACATCCTCCCAGCCGGTACCCTAACTGGCATACCCAAGAGTGTGATCCACAGCCCCGAAGATCAAGTATCGAGGAAATCATCCTCCCACATATACAATAACATAATCATAAATAGGAAATAATCAAGGTTTAATATTATAAACAAAGGTTCAAAACAATAATGAATAATCAGTATAATCAGAGTGCGGAAAAGATACCAGATATCCAATGATATCAAAAAGGAGTAAAGTGAGGCGGAAACTCAGTTCACCAAAATAGCGGAACGTAGTATGAAAGTCAAAAGGAAATACAACTGAAACAAATGTACTAAGAAATAAACTAAGATCAAGCGTCTTCTAGTTTATAGATAACGTCTTCATAAGTATGGACTTCGTCAATCCAATGAATCCGTTCTAACTCTATGCTGTTTTCAAAAGTAGTACGCAGCTTGATCCGCCGGGGGATCATCAGAGTAATCTTGATCGTCGCCAGCACCTTGCGTGTAATACGCTTCATTGGCTTGCGCTTCACTATACTGCTCGTCATAATAATATGTACCTGCAAGATAATCTAAACAAAGAATATACAAAAAGGAATGAGTTTCGAAGAAACTCAGTAAGGTAGTTAATCCATAACATCATAGATAACATGTGGCAAAACATAACATGATGCAATGCAGTATGAAACAGATAAAGTGTGAATGCATCTAACTCTATGTGTAAAACCCAGCCCTAACCTTGACCCGGAAACCTTGTTATTTGTAGGTCCGATGACCCGAAGTAAAGTAAGAAGTCAGCTTTGGGCCATCCCAGTAGAGGACTTGGTGTCTGGCTTTGAATCCATGAAAGTTGATGATGAGGTTCTATTTATGGAAACTGAATCCTGATGAAGATCTAATTAGTTGATGGACTTGGAGTGCTCTCTATCTTGGTTTGAAGGCATTTCTACCTATTAGGTAAGTCACTTGACTTGTGTGCAAAACCCCTTTAGGATTGGATTTGATCTGGACCTTCAATTCCCTGTTTTGGTCTTGCTGTCAGCATTGGTCGACTGATTGGTCGACTGGACCAGTCGACCAATCCACTCGACCAATGAGTGCTATCTTTGGCAATTAGGTTGTTCTTGCTCTATTTAAGTCCAATCTCGAGTCCACTTCGTATTTGCTGCCTCCAAACTCTCTGGAATGAACCAAAGACCTCTGCAAGTCATCTCTTTTGCATCCTTGGTGTTTTCTTGACGGATCTTCGTCGAAACTCTTCTTTTTGCATCAAAAGGTATGTCTACTCTCTCTTCTTCTCCTCCATCTTTGTTTTTCTTTCCTTTTTGAGTTGAGACAGTAGAAGAGATGATGCATTCTCTGTTGCAAACATCTCTGAACATGTTCTCATGATCATCCTAAGGATTTGAGGCTAGAACAATGATCTTAACCATGATCATTGCAAGCTTTTGAAGGAATCATGATCAAACCATGATCTAATCTTTGTTAAACTCCTAATCTGAATTCTGATCTCTTTGGATCTTCTATGTTGATCATGTTAGTAGTTAATTACTGTGTTTTCTTTCCATGATCCATAATCTATAGATTTCTAGTTGTTCTCTTCTACCATACTATGTGTTCTTCATGATGCATGGTAGTTACATATATGGTAGGTTTTATTTCCTTATTTAGATTTATGCTTCTAAGCCTTGTTCCTTGATGATCTAAGTATGTTTTCATGATACCTTTACCTGAAGCAATGATCCATCCTCCTATTGTTCTTGTCTTTGTTTTCTATTTCAAATTCATCAAGATCCATGGTTGATTTAATTATGGTAACTTTTTGTTTCCTAATTTGGATCTTGATATCTTGATTGGATTAGTGTTTTGAGGTCCCTATATGTTAGAATACTACTGATGTAGTCTACCCCTTGATTAGTACCCTTTTGAACCACCAAATTCGGATTTCATATCTTAAAACTCTGTTTTTTTAGGCTCTTCGTCTGCATTGGTCGATCGATTGGTCGTTGGACCGATCGACCAATCCACTCGACCAATGAGTACAGCAACTCCGGAATTGGTCTATGTTGGATGTTTTGGTATCTTTTCTGTTAGGGATCTTTCCTAATATGTTGTATATACTTGTTTAGGACCTTCTTCTCAAGTTTGCCGAGATCTTACTTGATTTCTTAGGATTCCTTTGCGAGTTATAAAAGGTAAGGATGGTTATTTCCTTAATTACATAGATAGCATGAATCTAGTTTCTATATTTGAATATCATAGATATGATTCCTAAATTAGATTCTTACAATGATATACTCTTGTTGCATAACTTTGATTACGGTAGCATTACTTATTCATATTAAATTGATTCATGTATGATTTACTTACCAATGTTATAAAAGTGATTGTAATTATTGATTTCTTTCCATATATGAAGTTACCATATATGTGATGATATGAATTGATGCATGTGTATGCTTAAGTATGGTTTGGAAAGGAGAGGTGTCCTTTTGACACTACTGTTCTTGGACTACTACGGGAATATTATGGGATGTTTCCGGAGATGCCCTCTGGACACCTTCCTAAACTGTTGGATGACATATCTAGGATTGTCTAGTAGTGTTTGGCTAGGATGTCCTGTTATGTCGGACCCTAATCGGAGGGGTATTGAGACCGAACGACCCGTGGTAGCAATGGGGATTCATGGGCGCTCAAGACCGGTAACCAACCCGTGAGAGGACAGGAATCACATTGTGGGGGCCATTTATTGGTAGGGTTGCATATGGTTAGACTTGGGCTCACGGGCGCTTAAGACCGGTAACCAACCCGTGAGAGGACGTGAGAGCTTCCCGTTTACCATATGTGGATGATCAATAGGGTTGATGAGTCCGTAGTCGGGGACTATGAGGACTCTAGTGTGAAGGATACCGGAAAGGATCGTCGGGGACGAGGAATGGACGTATCTGGATCTGACTTGATGTAACTAAGTAGAAGACTTGCATTTGGCTAGGTTTTACCACGACATGCGCCAGTACTTATACCAAATGGTTGTGAGAGAGTGTGTTGACTTAACCCCCTGCCAAGGTTTGTCCCTGAGGGATGAAGGACCCATTACCAATCGGCTGCTCAAGACCGGTGAAATGATCCGTGAGAGAATCCAAGATATCTTAAATGGTTGAGGATGTGAGTGGACTTTCCTAAAGAAGTACGGTGCTATGACTTAAAGCATGTCCGCCAATAGAGACCAGCATACATAGAGTTAGATTCATTCATTCATTGCTTGTCTCATATCATATTGCATTTATGTTTGTTCCGGAATCCTGCCATTTATGTTATTATGGATTTTTAAGCGCCTTCTTGAGTTTCTTTGAAACTCATTCCTTTATTGTACAATGTTGTTAGACTATCCTGCAGTCTTGAGTACTATGACGGTCCCTATGAAGAAGCGCAAGGCGAAGAGGCATATCTCCGGGGAAGGTGATTGCGGTTACCACAATTACTCTGAAGATCCCGCGAGTGGTTATGCTCCGTACGATGCTTAGTCCGACCATTGAGTGGAAGCGTCCTTGTGCTATTTATGAGATTTACACTTACAAGGATGTTGTCTATAAAGTGGAGAACAATTTAGTTACCCAATGTACTAGCTACTGGGATTAGGTTTTGTCTAGTTTATTCTTTAGAGCTACTTTTCCGCTGGTTGTAAAGTGGGATTTTTGCCTCACTTTACTTATCTGTTTGATACTCTGATTTTATCTATTATTCTGATTCATTTATGATTCATTCTTTCTTTATTGGATCTATGGTTTATCTTCCGCACTTTTATTATGATTATTCATGATTATGTTATTGTTTATGTGGGAGGTTGATCACTCGATACCTGATCTTCGGGCTGTGGATCACACTCTCGGGTATGCCAGATAGGGTACCGGCTGGGAGGGCGTGACACTATGTATGCTGGTCTCTATGGTAGACATGCATTAAGTCATAGCACCGTACTTCTTAGGGAAAGTCCGCTCACACCCTCAACCATATAAGATATCTTGGGTTCCCTCAACCATTTAAGGTATCTTGGGCAGCCGTTTGGTAATGGGTCTTGCATCCCTCAGAACAAACCATGGCAGGGGTTAAGTCAACACACTCTCTCACAACCATTTGGCATAAGTAATGGCGCATGTCAGGGAAAAGCCTAGCCCAATGCAAGTCATCTAGTCAGTTACATCAACTCAGGTCCAGATACTTCCATTCCTCGTCCCTGACGATCCTTTCCGGTATCCTTTCCACTAGAGTCCTAATAGTCCCTGACTACGGACTCATCAACCCTATTGGTTATCCACATATGGTAAACGGGAAGCTCTCATGTCCCCTCACGGATCATTTCACCGGTCTTTAGCGCCCATGAGCCCAAGTCTAGCCATATGCAACCCTCCAATAAATGGCCCCCACAATGTGATTCCCGTCCTCTCACGGATATAACTTACCGGTCTTGAGCGCCTGTGAATCCCCATTGCTACCACGGGTCGTTCGGTCTCAATACCCTTCCGAATCGGGTCTGACATAACAGGGGTATATCCTAGCCAAACACTGCTAGACATCCCTAGGTATGACAACCATTGATCAGGAAAGTGTCGATGGGCAACCCCGGGAACATCCCATACTATTTCCGATAATGTCCAAGGACAGAAGTGTCAAAAGGACACCTCCCAATCCCAAACCAAACTTAATCAAACGCATTCTCAGATCAGTTATGACATACACAAGCAGTAGTTCATCATATAAAAGAAAATGTAAAAGCAAAATCAGATTAAGCAGTAATAAGTAATTCATATAACATGAATAATGAAAAAGATGATATAAACAAGTGCTCTTGTTCCCACGGTAGGAGATCGAATTAAAATACAACAACAGTAGGTAATCTCATAGTTTCATAAAGTAAAAACTAGAGAACAAGCAATCTATGTAGTTAAGGAATTAACTGTCCTTACCTTCTAACTTGGATGGGATCTTAAAGAATCAAGTATGATCTTGACTAAACCTGAGAAGACAGTCCTAAACAAGTGCACACAACATGTTAGGAAAGATGCATAAAGGAAAATATCATAAATCAATCGAAACAGACCAAGATTGAGGTTGCTGTACTCATTGGTCGATTGATTGGTCTGCTGGACCAGTCGACCAATGAGTTGACCAATGCAGACAGTGGCCTGCAAGAATCCGAATTTTGAGAATCCAGAACCCAATTCGATGGTTCAAAAGGGTACAAATCGAGAGGGAATTATTATGATAGTATTCTAGGGTATAGAGGATATCAAATCATAAATCAAATCAAGTTCCCAAATTATAACCTAGGAACACAAAGGTTAACCTACTAGGTTAAACATAGATTATGAGAGAAAACATTATAATCAAAGATTCAAGAATTAGGATATGAGGATTACAGATATAGTAAAGAAAACACATTGATTGGGTTACCATGATCAAACTAGAGGTTCTTGATCTCACCCAAGAATTAGGGTTTTAGCCTTTTTGGTTCCCTCGGAAAATAATTGAGAGTTCTGGATGAAGGGAGATAAATTGTTAGCCAAAAATAACAAGAAGGGTCATTCAATGATGAAGTTTAGGTTAACACAATATTACCCAAGAAGATTTTCCTTCACAAGGGAGGTTACCAAAAGCTCTCCAGACGATCTCACAGGTTAGGGTTTCAAAGGATTAGGGTTAGGGTTTTGAAGATTCCACTGGCTGAGGTTAAGATCATGATGATGATCATGGATCTTAAGATCATGATGAGATCATGGAATAGATGGTTACAAGAGTGCATCATCTTCTTCCTGATCTCAACGAAGAACAGAATTAAAGAAAGAAAATCAGAGGTAGAAGAAAGAGTGAGTGAAATCATACCTTTGTTGTAGGAGGATGAAGAATTCTTCAAGTCTTTGCAAGAGATCACCAAAGAATGCAAGGGAATGGGTTAGATTAGGGTTCTAACTCGTTCCAGAGGCTTAGGAGGCAGAGGAGGCGGAGTATTCCCGAGATTAGACTTAAATAGAAGAGACATGATTCAAATTTCAAAAACAGAATCAATTGGTCGATTGGTCCAATCGACCAATGAGTCGACCAATCAAGACAGCAACTTCAAAACAGGGAATTGAAGGCTCAGATCAAGTCCAAACATCAAGGGGTTTTGCACACACCTAGAGTGACATACCTAGGAGTTAGAAATGCCTTTGAATCAATACAGAGACCACTCCAAGACCATCAACTAATCCAATCTTCATCCGGGTGCAGTTTCCACCATTTGGACACTGGCATCAACACTCATGGATTCCAATCTAGCCATCAAATCTTCAACAGAAATGGCCCAAAGATGACTTCTTGCCTTACTTCGGGTCACTGGACCTACAAATAACAAAGTTTTCGGATTAGGGTCAGGGCTGGGTTTCACATTCTCCCCCCCTTAAAGAAATTTCGTCCTCAAAATTGAAAGCGTACCTGTGCTTCCAAAGAGGTGAGGAAACTTCTCCTTCATATATTTTTCCTTCTCCCAAGAAGCTTCTTCCGGGGTATGGTCTTTCCAACAAATCTTTACCAAAGGGATGGTGCGATTCCGCAATTGCTTGTCTTTCTTATCCAAAATTTCAGCTGGTTCTTCATCATAGGTAAGATCAGCACTAAGTCCTTCAGGTGCTTGGTGTAAGACATGTTCCGGATTTTCAACATATTTCCGGAGCATCGAGATGTGGAACACATTATGCACAGCAGCAATAGCCGGAGGTAATGCCAATCGATAAGCAACGGGTCCAACCTTTTCCAAAATCTCAAAAGGTCCAATGAAATGAGGGCTAAGCTTTCCTTTAACATTAAATCTCATCACACCTTTCATTGGTGAAACCTTCAAGAAAACTTTCTCTCCAACTTGAAATTCCAGATCAGTCCTTCTCTTGTCAGCATAGGATTTCTGTCTTGACTGAGCAGACTTAATCCTTTCTCTTATCATATCCACCATTGCGCTCGTAGCTTCAATCATTTCAGGACCTAAGACTTTTCTTTCACTCGTCTCAGTCCAATATAATGGTGTTCTACAAGTGCAACCATACAAAGCCTTAAATGGAGTCATGCCTATCGTTGCTTGATAACTGTTATTATAGGCAAACTCAACCAAAGCTAAGTGTTCATCCCAATTTCCACCCATATCCACCACGCAAGATCTGAGCATGTCTTCCAAAGTCTGAATTGTCCGCTCAGATTGTCCATCTGACTGTGGATGATGAGTTGTACTCAAGTTCAATTGGGTTCCCAAGGCCTTCTGTAAACTGTTCCAAAACCTTGAGGTGAACCTAGGATCACGATCGAACACAATACTCATGGGTACACCATGTAGACAAACCACATTATCCACATAAAGTCTAGCTAGCTTATCCAAAGTATGAGTGATCTTCATAGGAATAAAATGGGCTGATTTGGTCAACCTATCAACAATCACCCACAGTGTCATTGCCTTTACTTGTTCAAGGCAAGCTAGTCACGAAGTCCATAGAGATATCTTCCCACTTCCAATTAGGAACAGGAAGGGGCTGAAGCAATCCAGATGGAGGTTGATGAACGGCTTTTACACGCTGCAAGGTCTCACACTTGGCAACAAAATCATCAACATCGGTCTTCAAACCAATCCACCAAAAATGTTCCTTCAAGTCCTTGTACATCTTGGTGCTTCCAGGGTGTACTATAAAGATTGATTGGTGTGCTTCCTTCAATATTTCCTTCTTAAGATCTTCATTTGCTGGCACACACAATCTACCTCTAAACAATAAAGCACCATCCAAAGATATACCAAAGTCGGGATCCGACTCAGGGTTCTAACTCGTTCCAGAGGCTTAGGAGGCAGAGTAGGCGGAGTATTCCCGAGATTAGACTTAAATAGAAGAGACAGGATTCAAATTTCAAAAACAGAAACAATTGGTCGATTGGTCCAATCGACCAATGAGTCGACCAATCAAGACAGCAACTTCAAAACAGGGAATTGAAGGCTCAGATCAAGTCCAAACATCAAGGGGTTTTGCACACACCTAGAGTGACATACCTAGGAGTTAGAAATGCCTTTGAATCAATACAGAGACCACTCCAAGACCATCAACTAATCCAATCTTCATCCGGGTGCAGTTTCCACCATTTGGACACTGGCATCAACACTCATGGATTCCAATCCAGCCATCAAATCTTCAACAAGAATGGCCCAAAGATGACTTCTTGCCTTACTTCGGGTCACTGGACCTACAAATAACAAAGTTTCCGGATTAGGGTCAAGGCTGGGTTTCACACCTCGAGCCTGAATCACTCCGGAGGCTGAAAGCAAAATCAAAATTTGTTTAAACCGGAGAGATGTAGAAGCGTAAGAGACCAAATGGTGAGGGTTCGATCACCTTTGGAGAAGAAGATGAGAGAGGCGTTTGTCTGCCTCATGATGATGCCATAGTCATCAAGGTAGAGATTGCACGCCATGAACTACACAGGGTGTTAGTTGACATCTGATCTGCTGCAGATCTTTTATCTTATGCAACTTATCAAAAACTTAAGGTGGGTGAAGACTTGATGGAGCCATCATCCACACATCTATATGGCTTTGCAGGATCATCTGCAGTTGTGGAAGGATCGGTCCAGTTGGACCTATCAATTGGAAGCTTCCCCAAGGAAGCCACCGTTCGGTTAAATTTCTTGGTGGTTCGGGATCTCCCTTCTTGCAACGTAATTCTTGGGAGACCATCGTTGTCAAAATTAGGTGCTATCGTTTCAATGAAGCACCTTAAAATAAAGTTCCTGACTAAGATGGGAGTCGGTCAAGTTTCATCTAACTAGAGAATTTCTCGGCAATGTTATGTTGCATATTTAAAAGATAAGGAAGGGCCGAGAAAGATAACGGCGTTACCGATTGAAGTTCGAGATGATCGGGACGAAGCAGAAATGCAAAGCCCGAGCCAGTAGAAAAACTGGAGCAAATTCAGTTATATCCTGGTGATGAAAAAAGAGTTACTTATATCGGGTCCTGGTGATGAAAAAAGAGTTACTTATATCGGGTCTGAGCAGCTGGAAGAATTCAAAGGGGAGTTGAAGTCTTTTCTTCAAAAAAATAGTGACGTGTTTGCATGGTCTGCAGATGATATGCCAGGAATCGATAGGCATATAGCAGAACATAAACTTTGGCTAGATCCCAAGGTGAAACCAGTTATCCAGCGAAGGAGGAATTTCTCCATGGAAAAATATGAAGCCGTTCGGGGCGAAGTCGAGAAGCTGAAAAGTTCTGGTTTCATCGAACCAATCGAATGCCCCATCTGGTTGGCCAACATTGTGATGGTCAAGAAGGCAAACGGGAATTGGAGGATGTGTATAGATTACACAGACCTCAACAAGGCTTGTCCTAAAGATTGTTACCCGTTTCCTAGGATTGACCTCTTGATAGATGCCACTGCAGGTTATGAAACCTTGAGGTTTATGGCTGCTTACTCAGGGTATAATCAAATCCTCATGAGTAGGGAGGATGAAAAGTTTATGGCTTTCATGACTGATCGTGAAAGTTTTTATTATAAAGTCATGCCATTTGGCCTGAAGAATGCAGGGGCTACTTATCAAAGAGTTGTCAACAAGATATTCAAGGATTTGAGGAAAAATGTCGAAGCTTATGTTGACGATATGCTGGTAAAGAACATTGCAAGAACGAAACATATTGAAGATTTAACAGAGGTATTTTTGGTACTATGAAAATACCAGATGAAGCTGAATCCGGAGAAATGCGCCTTTGGAGTCTCGTCACAAATTCTTGGGCTTCATGGTATCACAAAGGGGTATTGAGGCTAATCCAGCCAAAATACAAGCCTTGATTGACATGGAGGCCCCCAAAACTGTTCGGGATGTACAATGCTTGACGGGGAGAGTAGCCGATTTAAACCATTTCATCTCACAATCAGGAGAAAAGTGTCTACCTTTTTTCAAAGCTCTCAAAGACTTGAGGGGAAGCAAGGAAGCAAAATGGACTGAAGAATGTCAGAAAGCTTTGGAGGAACTGAAGGAGACACTAGGAAGACCACCGCTATTATCTCGACCCAAGAAGGGAGAAGTCTTGCAACTATATTTAGCAGCATCCCCTTCAGCGGTCAGCGCAGTTCTTGTTCGGGAAAAGGACAAGAAGCAATGGCCAATTTACTATGTCAGTCACGTACTACTGGACGCGGAAACACGATATTCTCAGATTGAGAAGCAGGCTCTAGCTCTTATGATAGCAGCCAGAAAACTACGGCCATATTTTCAAGATCATTCCATCGAGGTATTTACTACTTTTCCTCTTAGTAAAGTTCTTCGTAAACCTGATTATCTGGAAGAATGGTGGCATGGTCGGTTGAACTCAACGAGTTCCAAGTAAGCTTTAAGCCTTGAACGACAATCAAAGCTCAAGCACTTGCCGACTTTGTAGTAGAGACTACTGCACCCATGGAAGAAATTACCGAGCCCACTGTAAAACCCAGCCCTAACCTTGACCCGGAAACCTTGTTATTTGTAGGTCCGATGACCCGGAGTAAAGTAAGAAGTCAGATTTGGGCCATCCCAGTGGAGGACTTGGTGTCTGGCTTTGAATCCATGAAAGTTGATGATGAAGTTCTATTTATGGAAACTGAATCTTGATGAAGATCGGATTAGTTGATGGACTTGGAGTGCTCTCTATCTTGGTTTGAAGGCATTTCTACCTATTAGGTAAGTCACTTGACTTGTGTGCAAAACCCCTTTAGGATTGGATTTGATCTGGGCCTTCAATTCCCTGTTTTGGACTTGCTGTCAGCATTGGTCGACTGATTGGTCGACTGGGCCAGTCGACCAATCCACTCGACAAATGAGTGTTGTCTTTGGCAATTAGGTTTTTCTTGCTCTATTTAAGTCCAATCTCGAGTCCACTTCGTATTTGCTGCCTCCAAACTCTCTAGAACGAACCAAAGACCTCTGCAAGTCATCTCCCTTGCATCCTTGGTGTTTTCTTGACGGATCTTCGTCGAAACTCTTCCTTTTGCATCAAAAGGTATGTCTACTCTCTCTTCTTCTCCTCCATCTTTGTTTTTCTTTCCTTTTTGAGTTGAGACAGTAGAAGAGATGCTGCATTCTCTGTTGCAAACATCTCTGAACATGGTCTCATGATCATCCTAAGGATTTGAGGCTAGAACAATGATCTTAACCATGATCATTGCAAGCTTTTGAAGGAATCATGATCAAACCATGATCTAATCTTGTTAAACTTCTGATTTGAATTCTGATCTCTTTGGATCTTCTATATTGATCATGTTAGTAGTTAATTACTGTGTTTTCTTTCCATGATCCATGATCTATCAATCTCTAATTGTTCTCTTCTACCATACTATGTGTTCTTCATGAAGCATGGTAGTTACATATATGGTAGGTTTTATTTCCTTATTTAGATTTATGCTTCTAAGCCTTTTCCTTGAAGATCTAAGTATGTTTTCATGATACCTTTACCTGAAGCAATGATCCATCTTCCTATTGTTCTTGTCTTTGATTTCTATTTCGAATTCATCAAGATCCATGGTTGATCTAATTATGGTAACTTTTTGTTTCCTAATTTGGATCTTGATGTCTTGATTTGATTGGTGTTTTGAGGTCCCCTATATGTTAGAATACTACTGATGTAGTTTACCCCTTGATTAGTACCCTTTTGAACCACCAAATTCGGATTTCATATCTTAAAACTCTGTTTTTTTAGCTCTATTTATCTGCATTGGTCGACTGATTGGTCGATTTGGACAGTCGACCAATCCACTCGACCAATGAGTTCAGCAACTCCAGAATTGGTCTGTGTTGGATGTTTTGGTATCTTTTCTGTTAGGGATCTTTCCTAATATGTTGTATATACTTGTTTAGGACCTTCTTCTCAAGTTTGCCAAGATCTTACTTGATTTCTTAGGATTCCTTTGCGAGTTATAAAAGGTAAGGATGGTTATTTCCTTAATTACATAGATAGCATGAATCTAGTTTCTATATTTGAATATCGTTGATATGTTTCCTAAATTAGATTCTTACAACGATATACTACTGCTGCATAACCTTGATTACAGTAGCATTGCTTAAATTGATTCATGTATGATTTACTAACCAATTATATACAAGTTGATTGTAGTTATTGATTTCTTTCCATATATGAAGTTACCATATATGTGATGATATGAATTGATGCATGTGTATGCTTAAGTATGGTTTGGAAAGGAGAGGTGTCCTTTTGACACTTCTGTCCTTGGACTACTACGGGAATATTATGGGATGTTTCCGGAGATGCCCTCTGGACACCTTCCTAAACTGTTGGATGACATATCTAGGATTGTCTAGTAGTGTTTGGCTAGGATGTCCTGTTATGTCGAGACCCTAATCGGAGGGGTATTGAGACCGAACGACCCGTGGTAGCAATGGGGATTCATGGGCGCTCAAGACCGGTAACCAACCCGTGAGAGGACAGGGAATCACATTGTGGGGGCCATTTATTGGTAGGGTTGCATATGGTTAGACTTGGGCTCACGGGCGCTTAAGACCGGTAACCAACCCGTGAGAGAACGTGAGAGCTTCCCGTTTACCATATGTGGATAACCAATAGGGTTGATGAGTCCGTAGTCAGGGACTATGAGGACTCTAGTGTGAAGGATACCGGAAAGGATCGTCAGGGACGAGGAATGGACGTATCTGGATCTGACTTGATGTAACTAAGTAGAAGACTTGCATTTGGCTAGGTTTTACCCTGACATGCGCCAGTACTTATACCAAATGGTTGTGAGAGAGTGTGTTGACTTAACCCCTGCCATGGTTTGTCCTGAGGGATGAAGGACCCATTACCAATCGGCTGCTCAAGACCGGTGAAATGATCCGTGAGAGAATCCAAGATATCTTAAATGGTTGAGGATGTGAGCGGACCTTCCTAAAGAAGTACGGTGCTATGACTTAAAGCATGTCTGCCAATAGAGACCAGCATACATAGAGTTAGATTCATTCATTCATTGCTTGTCTCATATCATATTGCATTTATGTTTGTTATGGAATCCTGCCATTTATGTTATTATGGATTTTAACTGCCTTACTGAGTTTCTTTGAAACTCATTCCTTTATTGTACAATGTTTGTTAGACTATCCTGCAGTCTTGAGTACTATGACGGTCCCTATGAAGAAGCGCAAGGCGAAGAGGCATATCTCCGGGAAGGTGATTGCGGTTACCACAATTACACTGAAGATTCCGCGAGTGGTTATGCTCCGTACGATGCTTAGTCCGACCATTGAGTGGAAGCGTCCTTGTGCCATTTATGAGATTTACACTTATAAGGATGTTGTCTATAAAGTGGAGAACAATTTAGTTACCCAATGTACTTGCTCTTTGGGATTAGATTTTGTCTAGTTTATTCTTTTAGAGCTACTTTTCCGCTGGTTGTAGAGTGGGATTTTTGCCTCACTTTACTTATCCGTTTGACACTCGATTATATCTATCATTTCGATTCATTTATGATTCATTCTTTCTTTATTGGATCTATGGTTTATCTTCCGCACTTTTATTATGATTGTTCATGATTATGTTATTGTTTATGTGGGAGGTTGATCACTCGATACCTGATCTTCGGGCTGTGGATCACACTCTCGGGTATGCCAGATAGGGTACCGGCTGGGAGGACGTGACATGATTGGTATCGAGCCCAAGGTTCGAGGAGATCCTAACTACAAAAGACAATAACTGAACATTCTGAGTCATTGATCTGAAATGACTCTTCTACTCTTAGAAGTGAATAATAGAACACTTGAATTAGAAACTTGACCTTTGAGGCATAACGAGAACATTTCCGAATAACATACCATAATTATACTTGAACAAATGTCACTAATGCAAGGAAAAGAAAGGTGCATAACATACAATAATTAAAGGGAAACAAAATGAACTTCATTAATTTCAAAAGTTTTTACAACGATTACATCTGAAATGCATAAATGGAAATCCTAAGGTACGGTCTATCTAGGTGATCTTCTCCGATCTCTGTATGCTCCGAACTCCTCCGCTAGCTGGGTCACCTGATGCTCTATCCTATCTGTCGTGACTCCATCCTCTCGTACATCTGCTCTGTCGACCTCCATCCTCTCTAGCATGGAAGTCATCGATCTCATCTGTGCTCCAAGATCCGAAGTCTCCGGAGCTGCATGTGAAGGGCCACCTGCCTCGAAGTGTGATGAAGGAAACTCGTGATGCACGAGGCTCAGCCTCGTGCATATCTGCATCATCTCCGGCCTGATCATCACTATCGGGACCGATATCCTCTCCTCCATCCCTCGACCCCTGATCCTCATCCCTCGATTCATCATCATCCTCACCCTCCAGGACCGGGAGATCTCTCGGCTGCTGTAGTCTCATCGGCGAATGGTCCGAGTCCCAATAGAGTATCCCTGTGAACCGGTGTCCTTTGGTGTATCCTCGAAACTCACCCCGAAATGCACTGAAGATCAAAGTCGGTAGCCTCCCATAGCAAAGGTTCCGCATGCTAGGCCGAGAACTAAGTCTAGCATGACCTGCTGAATGATGTAGGAGAGATCGATCTCGAAGCCCATGTAGATGCGGTAGATGACTAAGGCCTCCATCATTGTGACCCGATGGTGATGTCCGGCTTTCGGCATAATGTTTCGGCCGACTATGCGACCGATAATCCGTGCGAGAATCCGTCATCCGTCCGCTGGTCCACGGAGTGAAGCATCGACGGCTATCCCATAGCGTAGAGCATATCTCGCGAAGCTCGTACGGCATCGGATGGCTGTCCGGATCTGCTCCTGCAGGTATCCACACACTGCTTTGTGGATAGTAAGGAACCTGCAAGATCTCAGCCCGGTGTCCGGGTAGAGAAGCGAATCCGAGTCCGGAAGACCCTGCTCCACGAGGACAAGTCTAAGTGGATGTCCTTGGCCTCGAGCCTCCTCTGTGTAGGTAAGGTTCTTTGAAGAACAACCTCACTAGTTCGGGTATACCGGCGGATCCTCGGTGAAGAGATGAGTCCACTTGCAATGTGTCGAATCTCTGCCGAATCCTAAAGGCTACGAGCTGGCGTAAGTGAAGTAGACGTCCCATCTCGATATTGCGATGGCTGAAGTAGGCCTCGTACGGGAACTCGGCTGAGGTGTGTCAAACATGTCTGGTCTCCTAACCTCCTGTCTAGGCTCCTGAAGGAACGACCTCTGCCCCTAAGAGCACCTACAATGCGACCACGACCTCTACCTCGTCCTCGCCCTCCCCTCTGCATAGTGGGTATACGTGAAAGAGACAAGAGACAATTCCAGTTAGTGCTATTTTAAGATTTGAGCCAAAAGGGTATTTTCGTAATTTTTCGGAAAATTTCAAATTTGGGGGAAATTTGATTTGAACATACTAGCATGTGCGCAATACTTGGAATTTCATGTCTATGAAGTTTGTTTGATGAAAATCGATCGAAAACTTGGATTAAAGCGAAAAATTCAGCAAGAAGGAAATTTGGGGATTTTGCAATTTAGGTCAAAATTGGATTTTTGAAAAGTTGAAATTGGTTAAATCAAATTGTATGGACCTATCTACAATGTCATCTTGAGCATGTAGCATTTGATCTCGTGCGAAAATTTCAAGCGGTTTGAGAGAAAACGGAATTTTTCTAAAGATATCGATTTCGGTATGAAAACTTTGCGAGATGAACACCATTATGTTAAAACTTGTTGTCTATGCATGGCATTGTGTTTAAAACCTAGGGAATATGTTTCTAAGCATTCCTAAGCATGATTTCTAGCATTGGATACAAGTAAAGCATGGTTTTATTGAAATGCAAGCATGAGAAGATGAAAATGGAAGAAAGAATGAGAGATTTACCTTGTTTGTGAAGATTGTGTGTTGTGGTGTTGTTGTTGAAGCACCAAATCACCTCAAGAACACTTGTGAGAACTCTTGGAGACTTTCCCTAGAGCTCTCTCACCTTTGGAAGAAGTTAGAATGAGGTTGGAATGTGAAAATGAGGCTTATAATGCGAATTTTCGCATTACATCACGCATTGGTCGACTCATTGGTCGATTGGGTCGATCGACCAATCACTCGACCAATGGTCACCGAGACCTCAATTGCTGTTGAATTTTTGGAAAATGTGATTTTTGCCTTATGGATTATTGTTTGATGACTATATGGATATATTTGAGCATGATTTAAGTTTTCAAATCATTTGGACTTGTGGTTTATGTTGAAACTTGAAATTCGGTATTTTGATGTTCTCGGTTTTGCGAGAATGGTTACTACGAGAAGTGGGCGTGGTGAATCCGGTGGTCATGGTGGTGGTGAAATACCTCGGGGAGGTGGTGAAATACCTCATGGAGGTGGTGAGATACCAAATGTTGATCGGGGTACTCATGAGATACACTGGTGCCCCGAATGTTGGAAGTTTTCGAGATATTGCCAATATTATGGGCAATATGATGCGGCGACAAGCGGCTCGGTTCAACCGGATGTTGGTGGGTTTCATGACTCTGCATAATGAGACCCGGGCTGGTGCTAATGTGAATCCTCATGCCGCGATCCTGAATGCGGGAGGTTTAGTTGGAACTCCTCATACTACTTTGATGGAGAGTTTTACGAAGATGCAAGTACCCACTTTCTTTGGAGTTACCAAGGACCCCTTGTTTCCTAACAAGTGGCTTCGTGAGTTGGAGAAGGCTTTCCGACATCTGCAATGCTCGGAAGCTCGGAAGATTCTGTTTCTGCTTTGAGCACGAAGTTACAACAAGAAGGCGATGCATGGTGGATCTCCACTCGGCTGTTTTGGAAGGTTTGCATGCGGGAGTTGTAACTTGGGAGTTGTTCAAAGAGGCTTTTTGTATGAATTACTTTCCCGAGGCGGTAAAAGATGCGAAGGAAGCTGAGTTCATGATTCTTACTCGGGGATCTCTGTCGTGTTGGAGTACCAACGGAAGTTCGAGGAGCTTCATTTCTTTGCTCAGATTCTCGAAGGATGACCTCGCGAAAGCAAAGAAGTTCTTCAAAGGACTGCGCCCTGCCATTAAAGCTTACCTCACGGTCCGGCCTATAGTGAGCTATGCTCAAGTGGTGCGAGAACTCGAAGAAGTTGGAAGAAACGAGAGAAGGAAAGTGCTCGTGTGCAAAAGCCCTGGCGATCAAGGAATTCTGGTTTGGTGGATCGTAATGACCGTCGTTTTGTGAGACCTACACCCTACCCCACTCCTACCTTTCGGGCTAAGAGTGTAGGTCGGAACACGGGTTTTCAGCAGCCCGGCCGGTTTAGACGGTATGGCGGAAACCGACCACCGGCAAGTGCAAGTGCAAGTGCAAGTGCAAGGCCTTTTGTTCGGAAGCCCTCTGTTGCAGCCACCCCTGTTGGATCCGGCAATCTGTTTGCTTCTCTTGCAAGCAAGCTGGTCATTTTGCTCGTGCTGTCCGAAGCGGCCCGCCTTGCAGCCTGCCCCGGTGGTGAAGAGTGCTCCTGCTCCTCCCTCGGTAGAGTTTTCGGTATTTCCAGTCTTTGAGCGGGATCCAAGCCATGAAGTGATTACGGGTACATTGTTAGTTGCTTCTATTTCTGCATTTGTCTTATTTGATACGGGTGCATCTCATTCGTTCATGTCATCTGCATTCATCAAGAAGACTAACCTAATCCTGAGAAGTTGTCTAGTTGTTTATTGATTAGTACACCTCTTTGGTCTGTTGTGAAACTAGATAAGGGGTTATCTAAATGTCTGTGTTGATTGGTGAGAAGAACTTGGAAGCCAATTTTGTAATTCTTGACATGAAGGACTTCGATGTTATTTTGGGAATTGATTGGTTGACAGCCCACAAAGCTGTGTTCCTTTGTTCCTCAAAGAAGATTCAGTTCCATATTTGTGGAAGTCCGGTCTTTGAATTTCGGGGTGAAAAGAGAAGGGTTTGTAAGAAGGTCTTGTCTGCACTTGATGCAAGTCTATGCCCTAGTGGATGATGCTTCATCTGAAGGCAAGGGTATAGTGGAGAAAAGAGTCGATGAAGTCGAGTTGTATGCGACTTTGTTGATGTCTTCCACGATGATCTATCGGGAGTGCCTCCGGACGGGGGATGTCGAATTTTCTATTGATCTCGTCCCTGGTGCCGCTCCGGTATCTAAAGCTCCGTATAGGATGGCTCCTACTGAGTTGAAAGAGTTGCAAAATCAGTTGAATGAGCTCATTGATAGAGGTTTCGTACAGCCTAGTGTGTCACCTTGGGGAGCTCCGGTCTTGTTCGTCAAGAAGAAAGATGGTAGTATGCGCTTGTGCATCGACTACCGTGAGTTGAATAAGTTGACTATCAAGAATAGATATCCGCTGCCCGAGAATTGATGATCTCTTCGATCGGTTGAAGGGTGCGATTGTGTTCTCAAAGATTGACTTAAGGTCCGGATATCACCAATTGAAAGTGAAGTCTAGTGATATCTTCAAGACAGCTTTCCGAACGCGGTATGGTCACTACGAGTTTAGAGTCATGCCCTTCGGATTGACCAATGCTCTGCGGTGTTCATGGACCTCATGAACCGAGTATTTCATGATGTGCTTGATAAGTTTGTGATTGTTTTCATTGATGACATCTTGATCTATTCGAAGAGCGAAGAAGAGCATGCGAGTCATCTAAGTTTCACTTTGCAAAGGTTGCGAGAAAAGAAGTTGTTCGCTAAGTTTAGCAAGTGTGATTTACTGGCTTAAGAGAGTGGTATTCCTTGGTCATGTAGTTTCAGCCGAAGGTATTCGTGTCGATCTGAAAAGGTCCAAGTTTGTGGCTGATTGGGAAAGACCGAAGTCGATAACGGAAATAAGAAGTTTTCTTGGATTGGCGGGTTACTACCGAAGGTTTATTGAGAACTTTTCTCGGTTGGCTGCTCCTATGACTAAGTTGACCGGGGAAAGAAGAAAAGTTTGTTTGGTCGGCGCTTTGTGAGAAGAATTTCCAAGAGTTGAAAGATAGATTGACAAGTGCCCCGGTTTTGACTATACGATAGTTCCGGTGGTATGACGGTTTATACCGATGCGTCAAAGATTGGTTTGGGTTGTGTACTTGATGCAACATGGCAAGGTCGTAGCCTATGCTTCTCGGCAATTGAAGGATTATGAGCGGAATTACCCCACTCACGATCTAGAACTTGCCGCCGTTGTCTTTGCTTTGAAGATTTGGAGACATTACCTTTACGGTGAGAAGATTGCCATTTTCACGGATCATAAGAGTTTGAAATACTTCTTTACCCAAAAGGAGTTGAACATGAGACAAAGGAGATGGTTGGAACTAGTCTCCGATTATGATTGTGATATTCAGTATCACCCTGGGAAAGCAAACGTTGTTGCTGATGCTCTTAGTAGGAAGAACCAGAAGAAGACTTTGGATTTGAATGCGTTGAGTTTACCATTGTGGTCTTCTATTGAGAGTTTTGATTTGGAAATCGTCCCTGAGAATTCTGATTTTATTCTTTCTGCCATGACGGCAAGATCTGGTCTTAGAGATAAGATTGTTGCTCTGCAGAGTTTCGATCAAGAGTTTTTGATCAAAGTTGAGAAGATTTCTTCGAATCTGAGTCGGACCCCGACTTTGGTATATCCATGGATGGTGCTTTGTTGTTTAGAGGAAAGCTGTGCGTGCCTGCAAATGAAGAAGTTAAGAAAGAAATATTGAAGGAAGCACACCGGTCGGTCTTTACTATACACCGGGAAGCACCAAGATGTACAAGGACTTGAAGGAACATTTTTGGTGGATTGGTCTGAAGGCGGATGTTGATGATTTTGTTGCCAAGTGTGAGACTTGCCAACGTGTGAAAGCCGTTCGACAACCTCCATCTGGATTACTTCAGCCTCTTCCTATTCCTAGTTGGAAGTGGGAGGATATCTCCATGGACTTTGTGACTAGCTTGCCTCGGACAAGTAAAGGCAATGACCATTGTGTGGGTGATTGTTGATAGGTTGACCAAATCAGCCCACTTCATTCCTATGAAGATCACTCATACTACTGGATAAGCTAGCAAGGCTTTATGTGGATAATGTGGTTCGTCTGCATGGTGTGCCATTGAGTATTGTTTCGGATCGTGATCCTAGGTTCACCTCAAGGTTTTGGAATAGTTTGCAGAAGGCCTTGGGAACCCAATTGAACTTGAGTACAGCTCATCATCCACGGTCGATGGACAATGCGAGCGGACAATTCGGACATTGGAAGACATGCTCAGATCTTGTGTGGTGGATATGGGTGGTAATTGGGATGAACACCTAGCTTTGGTTGAGTTTGCCTATAACAACGGTTATCAAGCAACAATAGGCATGGCTCCATTCAAGGCTTTGTATGGCAGTACTTGTAGGACACCTTTGTCTTGGTGAGGCAGGTGAAAGAAAAGTCTTAGGTCTGAAATGATTGAAGCTACGAGTGCTATGGTAGATATGATAAGAGAAAGGATTAAGTTTGCCCAGTCAAGACAGAAATCTTATGCTTGATAAGAGAAGGACCGATTTGGAATTTCAAGTTGGAGAGAAAGTTTTTCGAAAGTTTCACCAATGAAGGGTGTGATGAGATTCAATGTTAAGGGAAAGCTTAGCCCTCGTTACATTGGACCTTTCGAGATTTTGGAAAAGGTTGGACCTGTTGCGTATCGATTAGCATTACCTCCGCCTCTTGCTGGTGTTCACAATGTGTTTCATATTTCGATGCTCCGAAAATACATAGAGAATCCGGAACACATTTTGCAGCAAGCACCTGAAGGACTTAGTGCTGATTTGACCTACGATGAAGAACCGGCCGAAATCTTGGATAGGAAGGACAAGCAGCTGCGGAATCGCACCATCCCTTTGGTGAAGATTCGGTGGAAGAACCATACCCCTGAAGAAGCTTCTTGGGAGAAGGAAGAAGACATGAAGGAGAAGTTTCCCTACCTCTTTGGAAGCACAGTACGCTTTCAATTTCGAGGACGAAATTTCTTTAGGGGGGAGAATGTAAAACCCAGCCCTAACCTTGACCCGGAAACCTTGTTATTTGTAGGTCCGATGACCCGGAGTAAAGTAAGAAGTCAGCTTTGGGCCATCCCGGTGGAGGACTTGGTGTCGGCTTTGAATCCATGAAAGTTGATGATGAAGTTCTATTTATGGAAACTGAATCTTGATGAAGATCGGATTAGTTGATGGACTTGGAGTGCTCTCTATCTTGGTTTGAAGGCATTTCTACCTATTAGGTAAGTCACTTGACTTGTGTGCAAAACCCCTTTAGGATTGGATTTGATCCGGGCCTTCAATTCCCTGTTTTGGACTTCTTTGTCGGCATTGGTCGCTGATTGGTCGTTGGGCCAGTCGACCAATCCACTCGACCAATGAGTGTTGTCTTTGGCAATTAGGTTTTTCTTGCTCTATTTAAGTCCAATCTCGAGTCCACTTCGTATTTGCTGCCTCCAAAACTCTGGAGCAGACCAAAGACCTCTGCAAGTCATCTCCCTTGCATCCTTGGTGTTTTCTTGACGGATCTTCGTCGAAACTCTTCCTTTTGCATCAAAAGGTATGTCTACTCTCTCTTCTTCTCCTCCATCTTTGTTTTTCTTTCCTTTTTGAGTTGAGACAGTAGAAGAGATGCTGCATTCTCTGTTGCAAACATCTCTGAACATGTTCTCATGATCATCCTAAGGATTTGAGGCTAGAACAATGATCTTAACCATGATCATTGCAAGCTTTTGAAGGAATCATGATCAAACCATGATCTAATCTTGTTAAACTTCTGATTTGAATTCTGATCTCTTTGGATCTTCTATATTGATCATGTTAGTAGTTAATTCTTGTGTTTTCTTTCCATGATCCATGATCTATCAATCTCTAATTGTTCTCTTCTACCATACTATGTGTTCTTCATGAAGCATGGTAGTTACATATATGGTAGGTTTTATTTCCTTATTTAGATTTATGCTTCTAAGCCTTTTTCCTTGAAGATCTAAGTATGTTTTCATGATACCTTTACCTGAAGCAATGATCCATCCTCCTATTGTTCTTGTCTTTGATTTCTATTTCGAATTCATCAAGATCCATGGTTGATCTAATTATGGTAACTTTTTGTTTCCTAATTTGGATCTTGATGTCTTGATTTGATTGGTGTTTTGAGGTCCCCTATATGTTAGAATACTACTGATGTAGTTTACCCCTTGATTAGTACCCTTTTGAACCACCAAATTCGGATTTCATATCTTAAAACTAGTTTTTTTTTAGGCTCTCTATCTGCATTGGTCGTGATTGGTCGTTGGACCATCGACCAATCCACTCGACCAATGGGTACAGCAACTCCAGAATTGGTCTGTGTTGGATGTTTTGGTATCTTTTCTGTTAGGGATCTTTCCTAATATGTTGTATATACTTGTTTAGGACCTTCTTCTCAAGTTTGCCAAGATCTTACTTGATTTCTTAGGATTCCTTTGCGAGTTATAAAAGGTAAGGATGGTTATTTCCTTAATTACATAGATAGCATGAATCTAGTTTCTATATTTGAATATCATTGACATGTTTCCTAAATTAGATTCTTACAATGATATACTACTGTTGTATAACTTTGATTACAGTAGCATTACATGGTGATGATTAATTGATTCATGAATGATTTACTTACCAATTATATACAAGTTGATTGTAATTATTGATTTCTTTCCATATATGAAGTTACCATATATGTGATGATATGAATTGATGCATGTGTATGCTTAAGTATGGTTTGGAAAGGAGAGGTGTCCTTTTGACACTTCTGTCCTTGGACTACTACGGGAATATTATGGGATGTTTCCGGAGATGCCCTCTGGACACCTTCCTAAACTGTTGGATGACATATCTAGGATTGTCTAGTAGTGTTTGGCTAGGATGTCCTGTTATGTCAGACCCTAATCGGAGGGGTATTGAGACCGAACGACCCGTGGTAGCAATGGGGATTCATGGGCGCTCAAGACCGGTAACCAACCCGTGAGAGGACAGGAATCACATTGTGGGGGCCATTTATTGGTAGGGTTGCATATGGATAGACTTGGGCTCACGGGCGCTTAAGACCGGTAACCAACCCGTGAGAGGACGTGAGAGCTTCCCGTTTACCATATGTGGATAACCAATAGGGTTGATGAGTCCGTAGTCAGGGACTATGAGGACTCTAGTGTGAAGGATACCGGAAAGGATCGTCGGGGACGAGGAATGGACGTATCTGGATCTGACTTGATGTAACTTAGTAGAAGACTTGCATTTGGCTAGGTTTTACCCTGACATGCGCCAGTACTTATACCAAATGGTTGTGAGAGAGTGTGTTGACTTAACCCCCTGCCAAGGTTTGTCCTGAGGGATGAAGGACCCATTACCAATCGGCTGCTCAAGACCGGTGAAATGATCCGTGAGAGAATCCAAGATATCTTAAATGGTTGAGGATGTGAGTGGACTTTCCTAAAGAAGTACGGTGCTATGACTTAAAGCATGTCTGCCAATAGAGACCAGCATATATAGAGTTAGTTTCATTCATTCATTGCTTGTCTCATATCATATTGCATTTATGTTTGTTCTGGAATCCTGCCATTTATGTTGTTATGGATTTTTAACTGCCTTACTGAGTTTCTTTGAAACTCATTCCTTTATTGTACAATGTTTGTTAGACTATCCTGCAGGTACTGAGTACTATGACGGTCCCTATGAAGAAGCGCAAGGCGAAGAGGCATATCTCCAGGAAGGTGATTGCGGTTACCACAATTACACTGAAGATCCCGCGAGTGGTTATGCTCCGTACGATGCTTAGTCCGACCATTGAGTGGAAGCGTCCTTGTGCCATTTATGAGATTTACACTTATAAGGATGTTGTCTATAAAGTGGAGAACAATTTAGTTACCCAATGTACTTGCTACTGGGATTAGATTTTGTCTAGTTTATTCTTTTTAGAGCTACTTTTCCGCTGGTTGTAGAGTGGGATTTTTGCCTCACTTTACTTATCTGTTTGATACTCTGATTATATCTATCATTCTGATTCATTTGGGATTCATTCTTTCTTTATTGGATCTATGGTTTATCTTCCGCACTTTTATTATGATTGTTCATGATTATGTTATTGTTTATGTGGGAGGTTGATCACTCGATACCTGATCTTCGGGCTGTGGATCACACTCTCGGGTATGCCAGATAGGGTACCGGCTGGGAGGACGTGACAGTTGGTAATAGCCGATGTGAGTTGTTGGATCTCCGGAGCCATCGAATTTTGAGAAGGTAGGCAAACGGAAGTTATGGGGAAACCGATATCCCGCAATTGGTTCAGCGAAAGGAGTTTTCCGAATGACTGAGTAAATATCCTCAGTTATTCTTCCCTTAGCCAACTGGCCTAACTTCTCATTGATGTTGGCCAATTCTTGAGCAATCTGGGTCGGGTGATCTTCAGCAATATGATCACGACCTCGATTAACACGATCATCCCGCGCTACTCGATCATCACGAACAGCCCGTCCTTCACGAACATTCCTCTCGTCACGAACTGCTCGATCATCACGAACGGTTCTTCGACCAGTGGGTGAGTGAGTTCTTACCCCTGTATCCAACCTTGTATTTGAATCAGTTGTACTCTCTTGCGGTCTGTCGAACCGATCGCCTCGCCTCGGTTGATCATCAATCCTTCGAAGTCCTCGGTCTCCTTCACGGAAATTCTGATCAACATTTCGGTCTTCAGCCATTCTCTGGTCACGTGGCAATGCACGTCTCCCTGAATCGCGTTGATCAGGCTCTTGTGGTAAAACCACTCGTCTGGTGAGCACGCGGAGTGCTTGGCTCACCTCCAAGAGTTGAATCTTTACCTGATCCAATTGATCTTGGATTGTATCAAGAGGAGGATTACGTCCCCCCTGGCCATCATCCACTTCGATAGGATTTTGGCTTTCCTGGGGAATATCTGGATTATTCACTCCAGGTATCTGAACACTGGAATTGCTTTGTGCAGCGTCTGCTGATCTAGTCACCATGGCTTTTCAAGTCTTTCCCACAGACGGCGCCAAATGATGCGTCCAAAATCTGCTCAACCCTTGGATCTCCACGTGATGTCCTGCAAAACGAAAGCGTCAGATGTGGCCCAACCGCTGGGGTCGGGAGTCCACCTCCGAAGGCTAAGTCAGTTGATGAACTTAATCACAAACGGCTCTGCTAGAAGCACAGAGCTAATGAATGAAGAAACGGGAAAGGTGATCTAGATAGCAGATCGCTGATAGTCTAGGTCTATCTGTATGTATCTGAACCTGAGTCTCAGATAGTATTCTTTTTGATCGATTGATCCGTCCCTCACCTTGTATGGTAGTGAGGTTTATATAGAGTGTACCTTCGAATCTCCTTTGTTGGATGCACTTGAGCCTTCTTCGGGTAGTCGTTGGATTTCATCAGTGAGATCCGTTGAGCGATAGACTTCTACTAGTTTGGGCTAGTAGAGGACTCCTGAAATAACCGTCAGGTTATGCGATAGTTATCCCTTTGATAATGATTATCCGCAGCCGTCAGTTTGAGTCTGCCATCATCAGGGTGATTACCCTAATCCATAAGTAAGATTAGGGCACGCTTGTAGCCGAATAAGCTTTCTTCTTCAGCAAGCCATCTTCTGGATCCGGTTCGCTCGGGAGCGATTCGGTTTTCTCCGTCTCGACCGGGGTCGAGGGTCGGACCAGGTATGAACCCGGTCTGATCATAAACTCTCCATATCAGGGTGAAATCCTAATTTCTTGGGTAAGATCAAGAACCCCTACTTTGATCATGTTAGAAGACTCTCACTTTATTTTTATTACTAGAATTGTAACTTATTAATTTTATCTCCTTACCCTTGATCATGTTATATTTTTCCGTCATAATCTATGTTTAACCTAATTAGGTTAACTTTCTGATTCCTGAGTTGTGACCTGGAAACTTGATTTGATTAATGGTTTGTTGTCCTCTATAGACTTAGATGTTTTCATTAAAATTTCCCCCTTATTTTGTACCCTTTTGAACCACCAAATTCGGATTCATATTCTAAAAATTCTATTTTTTTAGGCTACTGTCTCTGTTGGTCGACTCATTGGTCGACTGGGGCAGTAGACCAATCAGTCGACCAATGGGTACAGCAACCCCATTCTTGGTCTGTTTTGATTGAATTGTAATCTTTCCTTCCATGTATCTTTCCTAACTCATAGTATACACTTGTTTAAGACTCTTTTCTCAGGTTTAGTCAAGGTCTTACTTGATTCTCTAAGTTCCTTTGCGAATTAGAAGGTAAGGACAGTTATTCCTTAACTGCATAGATTACTTGTTCTCTGGTTTCTACTTTGTGAAACTATGAGATTACCTACTATTGTTGTACTTTAATTCTGATCTCCTACTGTGAGAACAGTAGCACTTGTTTATATCATTTTTTTTATTATTCATGTTATATGAATTACTTATTACTGCTTAATCTGATTTTACTTATACATTCTCTTTTATATGAAGAACTACTGGTTGTGTATGTCATGACTGATCTGAGAATGTGTTTGATTAAGTTTGGTTTGGGATTGGGAGGTGTCCTTTTGACACTTCTATCCTTGGACATTATCGGAAATAGTATGGGATGTTTCCGGGGTTGCCCATCGACGCTTTCTCGAATCATTGGTTGTCATACCTAGGGATGTCTAGCAGTGTTTGGCTAGGTTATACCCCTGTTATATCAGACCCGATTCGGAAGGGTATTGAGACCGAACAACCCGTGGTAGCAATGGGGATTCACGGGCGCTCAAGACCGGTGAGTTATATCCGTGAGAGGACGGGAATCACATTGTGGGGGCCATTTATTGGAAGGTTGCATATGGCTAGACTTGGGCTCATGGGCGCTTGAGACCGGTGAGTTATATCCGTGAGAGGACATGAGAGCTTCCCGTTTACCATATGTGGATAACCAATAGGGTTGATGAGTCTGTATTCGAGAGAGTCGGATACGCTGACTCTAGTGGAAAGGATACCGGAAAGGATCCCGAGAGGGGAGGAATGGAAGTATCTGGACCTGACTTGATGTAAATGACTAGATGACTTGCATTGGGCTAGGCTTTTCCCTGACATGCGCCGGTACTTATGCCAAATGGTTGTGAGAGAGTGTGTTGACTTAACCCCCTACCATGGTTTGTCCGAGAGGGATGCATGACCCATTACCAACCGGCTGCCCAAGATATCTTAAATGGTTGAGGGTGTGAGCGAACCTACCCAAAGAAGTACGGTGCTATGACTTAAAGCATGTCTGCCATAGAGACCAGCATACATAGAGTTAGATGTATTCATACATTATCTGTTTCATATTGTATTGCATCTTGTTATGTTTTGCCACATGTTGTTTATGTTGTTATGGATTAACTTGCCTTACTGAGTTTCTTCGAAACTCATTCCTTTTGTACATTGTTAGACTATTCTGCAGGTGTCACATCCTCCCAGCCGGTACCCTATCTGGCATACCCGAGAGTGTGATCCACAGCCTGAAGATCAGGTATCGAGTAATCAACCTCCCACATAAACAATAACATAATCATGAACAATCATAATAAAAGTGCGGAAGATAAACCATAGATCCAATAAGGAAAGAATGAATCATAAATAAATCAGAATACTAGATATAATCAGAGTGTCAGACAGATAAGTAAAGTGAGGCAAAAATCCCACTCTACAACCAGCGGAAAAGTAGCTCTAAAAGACAATAAACTAGACAAAATCTAATCCCAGTAGCAAGTACATTGGGTAACTAAATTGTTCTCCACTTTATAGACAACATCCTTATAAGTGTAAATCTCATAAATGGCACAAGGACGCTTCCACTCAATGGTCGGACTAAGCATCGTACGGAGCATAACCACTCGCGGGATCTTCAGTGTAATTGTGGTAACCGCAATCACCTTCCTGGAGATATGCCTCTTCGCCTTGCGCTTCTTCATAGGAACCGTCATAGTACTCAGTACCTGCAGAATAGTCTAACAAACATTGTACAATAAAGGAATGAGTTTCAAAGAAACTCAGTAAGGCAGTTAAATCCATAATAACATAAATGGCAGGATTTCAGAACCAACATAAATGCATTATGATATGAGACAAGCAATGAATGAATGAATCTAACTCTATGTATGCTGGTCTCTATTGGCAGACATGCTTTAAGTCATAGCACCGTACTTCTTTAGGAAGGTCTCAATCACTCATCATCAGTTGGTAATGGGTCCGGCATCCCTCGGGACATTCCATGGCTGGGGGTTAAGTCACCACTCTCTCACATCACCATTGGTCTAAGTACCGGCGCATGTCAGGGTAAAACCTAGCCAAATGCAAGTCTTCTACTTAGTTACATCAAGTCAGATCCAGATACGTCCATTCCTCGTCCCTGACGATCCTTTCCGGTATCCTTCACACTAGAGTCCTCATAGTCCCTGACTACGGACTCATCAACCCTATTGATCATCCACATATGGTAAACGGGAAGCTCTCACGTCCTCTCACGGGTTGGTTACCGGTCTTAAGCGCCCGTGAGCCCAAGTCTAACCATATGCAACCCTACCAATAAATGGCCCCCACAATGTGATTCCTGTCCTCTCACGGGTTGGTTACCGGTCTTGAGCGCCCATAAATCCCCATTGCTACCACGGGTCGTTCGATTTCAATACCCCTCCGATTAGGGTCTAACATAACAGGACATCCTAGCCAAACACTACTAGACAGTCCTAGATATGTCATCCAACAGTTTAGGAAGGTGTCCAGAGGGCATCTCCGGAAACATCCCATAATATTCCCATAGTAGTCCAAGGACAGAAGTGTCAAAAGGACACCTCTCCTTTCCAAACCATACTTAAGCATACACATGCATCAATTCAGATCATCACATATATGGTAACTTCATATATGGAAAGAAATCAATAATTACAATCACTTTGTATATAATTGGTAAGTAAATCATACATGAGTCAATTCAATATGATTAAGCAATGCTACTGTAATCAAGGTTATGCAACAGTAGTATATCATTGTTAGAATCTAATTAAGGAAACATATCAATGATATTCAAATATAGAAACTAGATTCATGCTATCTATGTAATTAAGGAAATAACCATCCTTACCTTTTATAACTCGCAAAGGAATCCTAAGAAATCAAGTAAGATCTTGGCAAACTCTAGAAGAAGGTCCTAAACAAGTGTATACAACATATTAGGAAAGATCCCTAAGAGAAAAGATACCAAAACAACCAACACAGACCAATTCTGGAGTTGCTGTACTCATTGGTCGAGTGGATTGGTCGACTGGTCCAGTCGACCAATCAGTCGACCAATGCAGACAGTAGCCTACAAAAAACAGAGTTTTAAGATATGAAATCCGAATTTGGTGGTTCAAAAGGGTACTAATCAAGGGGTAAACTACATCAGTAGTATTCTAACATATAGGGGACCTCAAAACATTAATCCAAACAAGACATCAAGATCCAAATTAGGAAACAAAAAGTTACCATAATTAGATCAACCATGGATCTTGATGAATTCGAAATAGAAATCAAAGACAAGAACAATAGGAGGATGGATCATTGCTTCAGGTAAAGGTATCATGAAAACATACTTAGATCTTCAAGGAAATAGGCTTAAAAACATAAATCTAAATAAGGAAACAAAACCTACCATATATGTAACTACCATGATTCATGAAGAACACATAGTATGGTAGAAGAGAACAACTAGAGATTGATAGATCATGGATCATGGAAAGAAAACACAGTAATTAACTACTAACATGATCAATATAGAAGATCCAAGGAGATCAGAATTCAAATCAGAAGTTTAACAAAGATTAGATCATGGTTTGATCATGATTCCTTCAAAAGCTTGCAATGATCATGGTTAAGATCATTGTTCTAGCCTCTAATCCTTAGGATGATCATGAGAGACAAGTCCAGAGATGTTTGCAACAGAGAATGCAGCATCTCCTCTACTGTCCCAACTCAAAAAGGAAAGAAAATAAGAGATAGAGGAGAAGAAGAGAGTGTAGACATGCCTTTTGATGAAAAGGAAGAGTTTCGACGAAGATCCGTCAAGAAAATCACCAAGGATGCAAGGGAGATGACTTGCAGAGGTCTTTGGTTCGTTCCAAAGAGTTTGGAGGCAGCAAATACGAAGTGGACTCGAGATTGGACTTAAATAGAGCAAGAAAAACCTAATTGCCAAAGACAACACTCATTGGTCGAGTGGATTGGTCGACTGGTCCAGTCGACCAATGCTGACAGCAAATCCAAAACAGGGAATTGAAGACCCAGATCAAATTCAATCCTAAAGGGGTTTTGCACACATGTCAAATGACTTTCCTAATAGGTAGAAATGCCTTCAAACCAAGATAGAGAGCACTCCAAGTCCATCAACTAATCCGATCTTCATCAAGATTCAGTTTCCATAAATAGAACTTCATCATCAACTTTCATGGATTCAAAGCCAGACACCAAGTCCTCCACTGGGATGGCCCAAAGCTGACTTCTTACTTTACTTCAGGTCATCGGACCTGCAAATAACAAGGTTTCCGGGTCAAGGTTAGGGCTGGGTTTTACAGCAGGTACTGAATTCTATGGAGAATAGTTCGATGAAGCGCAAGCCGATGAAGCGTAATACACGCAAGGTGTTGGCAACCATCAAGATTACTTTGATGATCCCTCATTTGATCAAGATGCGTACTACGATTAAAGACAACGTATACGTGGAACGTCTCAAATGGATTGATGAAGTCCACTATTTTGAAGACGTTATTTATAGAATAGAAAACCCTGATGTTAGAATTTTCTCTTAGTTCCATTGTTTTAGATATGATTTCTTTTAGACTTACATTCTGCGTTCCGCTGTATTTTGTGGAGTGAGTTTCCGCCTCACTCTACTTCTTTTGATGTGATTACATCTGGTATCATTTTGCACTCTGATTATATTGATTATTCATTTCTTGACTTTAATCTTTTGTTTATAATATTTTAAACCCTGATTATTTCCTGTTTATGATTATGTACTTGTATATGTGGGAGGATGATTTCCTCATTACTTGATCTTTGGGGCTGTGGATCACACTCTCGGGTATGCCAGTTAGGGTACCGGCTGGGAGGATGTGACACCTCCTCTGTGAAAACTATCTCTTTCATCATTTTGATTCTTCTAGGAATAACATCAGATTCAACAGCACTTACATACCTGGCATGTGCCTTAGACTTTGAAATTGAATTCAAATCTAAACTCCCCAAGATGGTCATGATAGGAGACTGCTTCTGTTGAACTTGCTGATTTTCCTGTTGTTTAGCATTTTCATCTGGAGAGTTATATTGAAAATCTCCCTTCGGCTGATCTTCCCTTGCTGGTGTTTGGTTATTCCATCTTCTTGGCTGATCAGCAACATTCCATCTGTTACCTCCGTTTCTACTTTGAACAAATCAATCCAATCTTCCCTGACTGATTAATCGTTCAATTTCATTTTTCAAAATTCTACAATCATCAGTATCATGACCATGATCTCTATGATATCTACAAAATCTATTCGGATTCCTCTCATCTGCCTTTGCTATCATTAGTAATGGCCACTTCATAAATCCCTGATATTGAATTCGCATCAGAATTTCCGACCTTCTAGTATTGAGAGGAGTATAATTTTCCTGGAATGGTCTTGGAATATCCCTTATGAATTGACGATCAGGACCATTTCTTGAAAAATTCCTGCAATTCCTCCGATCTCTCTGATGCCTCTGATTAGATCTCATGACTCCATCCTCTTTCCTTTTACCTCCATTGCCATCAGTTTCTTTTCTCGCCTGAAGAATGTCTTTCATATTTGCATATTGGTTATAGCGAGTCGTCAACTCTGCAATATTTGTCAGCTTGTTCATGATCAGAAATTCTAATAAACGCTCATCCATCAGACCTCTAAACATAGCATCATACGCCACTGCTTCATTCAAGTTCTTAATCTGAATCGATTCTTGATTGAACCTCTTCATATAACTTCGAACTGATTCCCCTGATTTTTGGCAAATTGCAGCCAAATTATCAACATTTACTACTCTTCATACTACTTTGGAATCTCGACAAGAATATTTTCTTCAAGTCTTTAAAATCTTTAATAGAATCTGGTAGTAAATTGAAGAACCAAGTTGTTGCAGATCCTTTCAACGAGGATGGAAAGGATCGACACTTTAAAACATCAGAATTACCTGCCAGCATTATAACAGAATTGAACTGAGCAAGATGTTCAATCGGATCCGTGCTTCCATCATACATCGTAAATGTCGGAAGTTTAAAATTGCGCGGCAATGGTGCTGACATAATATTTTTAGCAAATGGATTTTGATTCATCACTTCCTTGACTTTTTCTCCGCCATCCTTGTTCGCCAGTCGCTGAATGTGATCGTCCAGGATACGAAATCTTTTACTGATTTCCGATCCATTAACTTAAGATCTGCTACCTTCCGGTCTTCTTATTTCTTTTTTATCTCCCCGATCTCCAACACTTCTACTCTTTTTACTTTGAATATGACTCAATCGATCATCCTTGGATGATCCTCGATCTTCAAATTCCAGGGGAATATAATTCGGATCTGCACTTTCTCCTGATCCTTCTTTGAGAATTGATATTCTTTGGCTTCCTCCTGACTTCTGAATCTGAGAATTCGGAATAGAGATTGCCTCATCTCGGGAAAGAGTTCGAGATCTTCTAGCTGGCGAGATCGGAACTCTTCCTTCCAGATGAATTCCAATTTGTTTGATGAATGTCCTCATCAGATTTTGAGTCTCTAGGATTTGATGTTGCATACTTTCAAATCGTTCAGTAATTTGATTTGGATCCAGCTCCAGATGAGATGCCGCCAACGTGTCTGCTAGTTGTTTCTCTTGTCATTCGAATATCTTAGTAGGATGAGGCAAGCGATCTTCAGTCATCCTCTACCTTTGTTGAGTCTGCATCGTCGGAATTTGTGTTACCGGAACCACTTCTCTTGTTCTCCTTTTTGGATTTACTCTCCTCAGTTCCCTCTGGCTTGTTTCTACCATTTCTATCGGTAATCCTTCCTCCCGCTCAGGTGATTGAGCCATAGCCTCTACTTTAAACTTGTTCCAGTTATTGTTGTTCCCACAGACGGCGCCAAAATGTTGGTGCTAATTTTGCCGATCGCTTTGAACTGTCTCCCTCGCACTGAACTCCTTAGATCTCGATTGATCTGGCTGGTTTGATCCTTTCGTCAATCTCTCGATCACTGAAAAAATGAGAAACACTGGTTAGAGACGGAGCCGATTGTCTTGATCGGCGTCGCGTCTCCGACGATCTAGTCAGATTTGTGGAGAAAGTTCTCCTGAGCTCCGAAGGATCTTCAGAGCTATTTCAATGGAGTAAATCAAGTTATGATCTAATGTCTGTGTTCCGAGAGACTTACCTTTTTTGAATGACCCCCCTTTTCTTTTATACGAGTCTTCCCGCTAGTAATACTTTTTCAATCATGACCGTCAGATCATCGCTTCCTTTTGGATGGTGCTGATCATCTCTCCTTTTTTCCTTCGGTTGGGTCCATGAATCATTCCGTCTCATTGATCAAATCCGGTCAAGCTGACTAAACCGGTATAAACTGGAGATGGATACTTTAGTCACAACACTTATATATTTACTCTTACCACCATTGGATCTTTTCTAGTATACGTGGCGAAATCTCAACCTTCAGCTGTTGCAAATATAAATCCGTCCTTGGCCAGGGAAATTCTTATGAAGACGCTTTCAAGAGTGGCTTCTGACTTCCCGTGTAGCTACTCTTTAGAGAGATACTCATTCATTTCCAAATGTGTCTGGGGATGTTAGTGCCAAACAATTAGCATTATATATCATGCTTTTGGGGGTTCTGTCAAGGGAAAGATGTTAGGGTTCGACCATCTCTCATCTTTTTCCTTCATTTTTTAATGGAAAAGAAGCAGGAACAGGACCGAAGGTTCTATGTGTCCAAACGTACTTCCTCTCAATGTGGTGTGATGGAAATTTCATCGGGAATGGTACACTCCCATCCAACACGAAGGGGTGGCGCCCAAAGTTTTTTTTTGTCTGGCCACCCACCAAACCCTCTTTCTTGATCTTCTGGACACCTGGATCGGCTAGAGGATCCAACGATTTTCCAAATCTAATTGAAGCCTAGGAGAATGCCAAGGGGCAAATCCTCCAGCTCCCAACCAAAGACAAGAATTGATTTGTTGTTAATGGCTATTGTCTGGAATACACCAATTTTCTACATCATTGGGGATTTCTTCCCTATGAGTGACCCCTCAAATTTACTAAAATTTGATCAATCATTTGTTTGACTTTCCCCCCTAGTGTTGCTCAATCTCGTAGACTGTGCTCGAGCTAACAATGAGGAGATGGAGGAGGCTGAAGCTCGTTGCCCTACCAAGCCCGAGTGTTCGAGGTCGTTTAAGGGTAAGCCTGCTCCTCCTCCCAAACCGGCTCATAAGAGGGGCAGTTCCTCTAAGGCTACTTCCAACCTCCCCCAAAGAACAAAAAAGAAGAGAGCTTATGTTCTTATTGGTGCCTCCCGAGGAGATGTTGAAGCAAATATGCCACTTCAACCTCCAAGTCTTGTCCGACCATCCTCAAGTTCCTCACCAAGCATTCTTTCCTCAGATACGTCCATCCTTCCATGTTGGTCACTGACCTTGAACTCTTATATGATAACAATCAACAAATGGTACCGTAGTTTCTAGGGATTGGATGCTTGGAGTTCTCTTGCCAGTTGACTGTCTGTGAAATTTAAAAGTAACTGCAAGTGCACGGTATCATGTAGCTAACGGGTCGATCTCAAGGAGATATGCCACTTAGAATTCAACTTCTTAATAGTAATGCGAGAGTGGAATGATTCAATTTTTGTTAACTAATTAACTAAACTAAACAATCCTAATCCATACATTTAATGCAATCGAATTGAAACGAAAAATAAATTAAACATAATTAATGCATAAATAAAAGACAGGAAAAAAATGCGAACAATAAAAATAAAAGGAAAAGGAAAGTGATCCGAGTGTCAGCTCTGGATCAAGGGAAGAGGAGTATAATAATAATGACTTTGACCGTGGACCCTTTGACGTAGCTTACAGTCCACCGATCGGGGGAACGAATATTAAAGAAAAAAAACAGAGCAGAAAGTAAATAACAAAGCAATAAAAGGAAAAGGAAGCCTTAACCAAAGAGAGGCACGACTGTAGGCATCTCTGATCAAGGATTCAGGGGAAGGGAGGACAATAAATAAATGCTGAAAGTAAATTGGAAAAAGTAAAATGGAAACCTTAACCAAAGAGAGGCTCAACTATAGGCATCTCTGATCAAGTGTGAAACCTAGCCCTAACCTTGACCCGGAAACCCTGTTGTTTGTAGGTCCGATAACCCAAAGTAAGGCAAGAAGTCAACTATGGGCCACCTCAGTGGAAGACTTGGTGGGTGGCTTAGAATCCATGAGTGTTGATGACAGTGTTCCATTTATGGAAACTGCACCCTGATGAAGAAGGAATTAGTTGATGGACTTGGAGTACTCTCTAACCTGGTTCGAAGGCATTTCTACATACTAGGTAAGCCACTTGGTGTGTGTGCAAAACCCTTCATGTTTGGATTTGATCTGGGCCTTCAATTCCCTATTTTGGACTTACTGTACTACTTGGTCGACTGCTTGGTTGACTAGGCCAGTCGACCAATCAATCGACCAATGGGTCCTGTTTTGTTGAATTAGGTCTTGGCTTCTCTATTTAAGTCCAACTTCGAATCTAATTCGTCTTTTGTGCCTCCAAACTCTTTGGAATGAACCAGAGCCCTCTTCAAGTCATCTCCTCTGCATCCTTGGTGATTTTCTTGACGGATCTTCGTCAAATCTCTTGCATTTACCCAAAAAGGTATGTGATTGATGCGTCCAAAATCTGCTCAGCCCTTAGATCTCCTCGTGATGACCTGCAAAACGAAAGCGTCAGATGGGGCCCGACCGCTGGGGTCGGGAGTCCACCTCCGAAGGCTAAGTCAGTTGATGAACTTAATCACAAACGGCTCTGCTAAAAGCACAGAGCTAAGGAACGAAGAACTGGGAAAGGTGATCTAGATAGCAGAGCGCTGATAGTTTAAGTCTATCAGTATGTATCTGAACCTGAGTCTCAAATTGTGTGTTTTCGGTCCCCTCACCTCGTATGGTAGTGAGGTTTATATAGAGTGTACCTTCGAATCTCCTTCGTTGGATGCACTTGAGCCCGAAGTTGTTGGATCTTAATAGTTAGATCCGTTGAGCAATAGACTTCTACTAGTTTGGACTAGTAGAGGACTCCTGAGATAACCTTTAGGTTATGTGATGATTATCCCTTCGATAATGATTATCCGCAGCCGTCAATTCGAGTTTGCCATCATTAGGGTAATTACCCTAATCCATAAGTAGGATTAGGGCACGCTTGTAGCCGAATAAGCTTTCTTCTTCAACAAGCCATCTTCTGGATCCGGTTCGCTCGGGAGAGAGTCAGTTCCCTCCGTCTCGACCGGGGTCGAGGGTAGGACCAGGTATGAACCCGGTCTGATCATAATTTCTCCGTATCACGAGCCCCCCAGACCAAGCGTTCGGTCGATCCCGAGGGCTTGGTTTTTAACTGGGTTCTTCGTCAGGCGATAATCTCTGCGTGCTTCATTAAATGTCATATCACATTTAATGCGGTGGTCACTTTTCCTCGAGCGTTGTGAGTGTAAGGCCACGTGTCTCCTTGCAGTCGATCTGTCGTGGCTCACGTCATCCAAGAGACGGTTTCCGAACGCTTATTTCGGATTCTTGAGTTCAAACTTTCAAAACGTCTTTCAATCTCGATCGTTGATTTTGAATCAATCTCGATCGTTCAGATTCCCGAACACTCGTGCGGGGGTTTTAAAAGCGGTTCGTTGTCGTCGTAGGTTTCATTCTTCCTGTCTGGAATTTGAACCTTTGTTGTCTGCTTCACGTCTTCTTGCTCTCAAGCTTCTGCCTCACTGAATCAGTAAGTTTACTGGTCTTTTTCTTTTTGTAGTTTACTGAAACAAGTAATGGCGGATGACGGGGCTTCTCTGGTACCCAGTGTTGGTAATAGCAGTGAGGCTTATGCTTCTCTTGCTCCCGAACAGTCGGATAGTGATAACAAAACCCTAACTGTCCTCTGGCGCGAGTTTGCTGAAGTTTCTCAAAAAGGTTTAGAGAGAAAAACCGAAACTCCTCCTGCCCTCCTCGAGTCTGGATCTTCCAAGATTGTCGTGTCTTCTAGGCAGCCTCAAACTTCCAGGTCCGATGGTGGACCTGGCTCTGTTCCCTCCATTTATAATTAGGAAACCCTTCTTTCAGCCATCCAAGATTTTGATTTTCCTTCCTCTTATTAGGTTAGGGCTCCCCACCCTGATGAGAGGGTTGATTCAAACCTCTCGGGTGCATTTTCTGTGTATATAGATGCACTGGAAAGCGGGGTTCGCTTTCCCTTTTTTAATCCTTTGTTCTCCGCAGTTCTGAATCATTGGGACATTTGTCCCGGAATGCTCCTTCCCAATAGCTGGCGTCTCATCGTCGGCTTCTTGGGTTTGTGTTTTGAACTTGGCATTACACCATCTCTTTCTCTTTTTGTACATTTTCATGTTCTTTCTATCTCCCATCCTCCCGGATGGGTTTTTCTGTCCAAACGCAATAAGGCTGAACTTGATTGGAGGGGCAGCATCCTTGTTAAAGGAACTTGCCCTTCTAACCACAAAAGATGGCGCGAACGATACTTTTTCTGTCGAGCGCCTCCATCAGATCTTAACTTCCCAACCGCCTAGAGGAGGTGTACTTCTTCTTCTGAGAATAACCGAGGTCTTCCCTTATCCAGAGAAGACGAGGCGGCCGTCAGGAAGATCAAATCCATTCCATGGTATCAAGAGATACATGGACTTGAAGTGGAGTATAACTCCATTCTTCAGTATTGGGGCTTGGCTCATTGTGAGCTTCTAGCCACCATCCTTTAATTTTACTGAAGTGATATGTCTTTAATTCTGACTCTTGTCATTCTTCTTTGCAGTGCCTCCAAGAATGAACCCTGAGAACCTGCGAGTGAAGGCCGCTAGGGCCGTTGTGACAGCCGAGCAACGATCACCCAGAGCCTTGACCATAGATCAAGAGGCTTCTGTTCCCTCTCCCGACCCCTCTTATAGGGGTATCAGGAATATCAAGGCCGTGGTTGATGCTTCGGGTAAAGGGAAGAAACCGATGGTGGAGAGGTCTAATGTCTCTTCCTCCGCCCGAACAAAAAGGAGGCATGACACAATTGATGCTTCCTCCCATAAAAAATCCAAAGCTTCAACGGATTGTGAGGAGGTCTTCACCCCCCAGTGGACCCTGAAGCTGACCGACAGGGTGACTTGGGATCTTGAGAAAGCTACAGAGTGGAGCTCTCTTAGTCTTGCTCCTTCTGACCGCTAGGAATTTGAATCCCTGGATGACATTTCCCTTGTTAGTTAATCCACAAGGTACTAGTCTTCTTGCTTACTTATTTTTTCATAATTTCTTATGACTTCTTCTGATATTTTCCGCCTTCCCAACAATGCTGTGTTGAGCTTTTATCAACACATGGAAGCATTGAGCTGGGTTGGTCGCACCAGCTCCTTGCTGCAAACCTGTGAAGAGAATTTGGCCAAGGCCAATTCTAAAATAGACCGGCTGACTCCAGCTGCTGAGGAGCTACAGAAAAAGCATGAGGAAGAAGTGATCTCCCTCAAGGAAGCCCTCGATGCTTCGAAGATTCGTGTCGCTGCTGCCGAGCGCGAGGCCAGGAAGCAAAAAGCAGCTGCCACTTTGTTTGGTAACAGGCTTGAATTCCGATGTAGGGAGAATGAAGAATATCTGAAGTTGGCAATCCTTAGCAAGCCTGAGCATATAAAGCCAGAGCTTCGGAAGGAGTGTGTTCGAAAATACCTGAACAGCGTACCTTTCTCCGAGCTGCTAGGTGCCGACAACATTCAAGCTTATCGCTTGGGGCAAAACGACGTTTGGGAGCGAATTCTTGCATCAATCCCTTCCTTCGATACTGCTCCCTTTCGTGAGGTGTGCCATAAAGAGGTCTTCGGGAAAGTTGGCATGGATCTCCCAGACTAGGCTCGGGAAGAAGATGATCCTTTTCCAGCTGACCCTCAATATGAGGCATACCTGGCTGACGAGCCGGCGCTTCCAGAGGAGAAATCACAAGCCGAGTCTCAAGTTGCTGCTGTAGAGGACTCAGCCGATGCCATTCTTGAGGAAGGCTCTTCTCAAGATCCTGAGAAAAGTCCTCCCGAACAGGGTCCCTCGGGCAACAATGAAGAAGAGGCTTAGGGAGTTATCTTTTATTGTAAAGATTTACCCTCTTATTAATGAATAGACATTTCTTTTTCATGTTGGCCTTTAAATTTCCCTGTCTCCTGCCAAAATCTTGCCTTGAATATCAAATTATAAATGATAAAACTTATCACTTAACTTTACATTCCTCGCCGAATAATAATCTTGTAGAAATGTTGTGAAGATGCGTTTCGGAAAGATGCATTAATCTTCCCCACTACTTCATTTATTGCAAAGTCCGCACGTTTCCCTTCTGCGAAGTTCAAACGTTTTCTTGCTTTTGTATACCATTCACTGTTTCGAATGAATCGGAAATACTTCCATTATTTTAATGGCGGTGCGACAATTGGAGGTATCTCAGCATCAGGTGCTCGTTTCCTCATGTTTCCATGTGGCATCCCTCCGACCGTTGATCTCGCTTTCTGCGGATTTCGAAGCGTCATTTCAATCTAGGTCGTCGGTTGTCCTTAGCCTTCAACCGTCGTCTTAATACCTGAGGCTATTTAAAGCCTTCGTGGGTACTCTCCATCTATCCTGCCATCTGCAAGTTAGATTTTCTAAAGTGCTCAAGCGACATTTCGTCCTTCTGCCTGCTCCCTTATTCCTCGTACTTCAACAACAGCTCTATCAACTTCTGAACAAGTGAGTTTTTTGATTACTCATCTCTTTCCCCACTTCCCCCCTTGAGTAAACGACACAGCAGTAATACTTGGGGTTTATTTAATTGGGTTTTTCAGAAGTGTTAGAGAACTAGGGTTTTCCCTCTTTATTGTCGTCGTTGGTATTCTGTACTGATACGGCTTTTCTTTTTGCATAGTGGCTCCCAAGATCAACCCGAACTTTATCAGAGCGAAATCTAGCAAGAAAATCGTTCCGTCGGCGGTGGTTGGGGCCAGTGAGGGGGTTTCAGCTAGTGAATCCTCCAAGCGTAAGGCGACTGCTGTTGGTGAATCTTCAAGTCAGATTCCCACAGTTTCTATTGATGCCGTCCCTGCGCCTCTTTTGCCCGAAGTGATCGCTCGTCTTTCCCAGGAAGATCTTGATCACTCCGTTGTTGATGGCGCTGCCGACACCCCTGCTGGTGAGACTGTTGGTGCACCCCCGAAGGAGACTCTTCGGGCATCTGAGGCAACTATGTTGGCGTCTGATGAAGGTGTGGTCCTAGCAGGCGCTGCTCCTATTTCCAATTCTAGTGCTTGTTTGGCATCCTCCTCCTCTCCTTCCGAGTTGGAGGATTTTGCCACCAGGAAGCGCCGTCGGGTGACAAGTGATGCAGCTCATCCTTCTCTTGATGTAGCTCATCCTTCTCATCCTTCGCCTGAATTAGTGTCAAACAAGTTTGACAGAGCGTTGGAATGGTGTACTGCTGCTCGAATGACTTCTGAGAGCGCAGTTCTTTCCAAACTTCCAGATGAAGTCTTTACGAAGTCACTGGTGATGTAAGTCTTTCTTCATTATCTTTCGATTCTGAAAAATTACTCTTCTGCTCCTTTTTAACTCGGAAGTTGTTTGCAGGAGTCTTACTGGTAACTTCCACAACCAAGTGGAAGCAGTTTCTAGGCTCGATGGGTTGAGCAATGAAGTTTCCGAGGCTTCGGGAAATCTACTGAAGCTAAAGATGCTTTGAGATTGCTCCCCTTCGGAAACTAGCTTGGGAGGTGGCAGGAGAAAAGAATTCGATGATTGATCATCTTCAGTCGGACTTGGATGATGCCAGGGAGAAGATCCGGCGACTGGAGCGAACAGTTGGAAAGTCAGGAGCCAAAGGATCTGAGACATTACCTCCAAGGCAAGTTGTCGTTCCTTTGCCCGAATCCCTTCCAACTGATGTTCGTAGAGCCTGCGTCTTCAAGTATTTACACAGTAAGCCCTTTGTTGATATGCTGAATGCTTATAACTTGCAGGCGTTCCGGGATGGTGAGAACGAAGTATGGGAATCAATATTAAGGAAGGATCCTCATTTTGATACAACTCCCTACAATGTTGTTTGCCATCCTGAAGTATTTACCGACCTGGGTATTCCTCCTCATGACTGGACCAAAGATAAGATTGATCCTCCACCTTCCGATCCAGATATTATGCATTATCTGGAAGATTCTCCTGTTTATTCTCCCCTGGAAGAAGTCAATTATGACGAGCTCGTCTTGAATGCAAGTTTGGTCGAGGACCATACTTCTCCTGGACAAGCTGGACAAAGAGTATGAAATTGCGGAGGATTTTATGCATACCGAAATATTTTTTGTAATCCTCATTTCTTCTCTTCTTTTCCTTGAATCCACACCAATGGTTGACTCATATGTTTGTTCTAGCAAAGTCGCGTCGATCTTGTATAACTTCTTAACAGTCACCTATGATGACTTTCTTTTTTGACCGAAGATTGTATCCAGCTTTTGTAATTGTTTTGATATTGGCCTCTTTCGATCTTTTGAAGAAATAAGAAATTAACTTCATCTTGAGCTTTGCTAGTCACTTGAATTGCTGTTGAATTAGGTCTTAGTTGTTTGAAACAATGCCTTTACTTAAGGATTTCCGGAGAAATACAATAAGTCTGAGAAGGAACTCACTCGGGTTTTAAACCGATGCCTTTACTTAAGGATTTCCGGAGAAAAAACAATAAGTCTGAGAAGGAACTCACTCGGGTTTCAAACCGATGCCTTTACTTAAGGATAATTCAAAAATTCAATAAGTCTTGAAGGAACTTACTTGGGTTTCAAACCGACGCCTTGCAAAAGGAATTCACTCGGATTTTCATCCGATGCCTCGACTTAAGAAAGTCCGAAAATTTTCCATAAGTGTTGAAGGACCCACACGAATTTTCATCCGATGCCTTATAGTTGGATCTTGTTCTTGAATGTGGTGTATGATTCCCCCCAATCAAACGATAGTTTGTTGAAAGCCAAAAATTGCATTGATTGAGTTGAAAATGATTACATCGCGAACAAAATTGAAATCATCATCAAGGATAAAACTTTTTGAGATGCCTAGCATTCCACGAACGATCCAACTCTTTCTGGGTGTTGATGTTCTTCAGCCTGTAAGCTCCTGAACTGACCGGTTTCACAACCATATAAGGTCCTTCCCAGGAAGGGTCCAATTTTCTTTGGTGACGTGGGTCGAAAGCTAGGGTGTTTCTCAACACCAAATCTCCGGCTAAGTACCGACGATTCTTCACTCGAGTATTATAATGAGATGCTATCCTTCTTTGATAATGTTGAGTTCGTGCTATTGCTTTTGCCCGAACTTCGTCCAACAGATCAAGACTATCAAGCAGTCCTTGTTCATTTGCTTTTTCCTCGAACTCACGATCCCGTAATGTCCCCGCCATTATCTCCACTGGTGCCAATGCTTCGGATCCATATGCCAACCTGAATGGAGTTTCTCCTGTGGGTGTTCGAACCGTAGTTCTATAAGCCCACAATACATTATGAAGTTCTTCGACCCAAGAAGCTTTGTCAGCTTCGAGTCTTCTCTTTATTCCTTCCAGTAGCGTTCGGTTAGTAACCTCTACTGTCCATTGCTCGCGGGGTATGCCATTGAGGACATACGATGCTCGATCATATATGTTCCGCAAAATTGCTCAAATTGCGGACAGTCGAACTGAGTACCATGGTCAGTGACGATAATCTTTGGAATCCCAAAGCGATATATGATTGATTCAAGCACGAATTTCTCCACTTTTTTCTCAGTAATTTCTGCCAGTGCACTGGCTTCAACCCATTTTGTGAAGTAATCAATTGCTACTATCAGATATTCCCGTCCGCCTGACGCCTTGGTGAATTTGCCCATGATATCAATTCCCCACATCGCAAAGGGAATGGGATCTAGAATTGAAGTCATGGTTTCCGCCGGGCGCTTCGATACTGTAGCGTGAATTTGACAGTTACCACACCAACGAACATATTCCATAGCAGCCTCTTGGACCTTAGGCCAATATAACCCAAGTCTCAAAATTTTGTGAGCCAGGGCTCGTCCACCCATGTGAGCTCCACAAATTCCTTCATGAACCTCAGCCAAAGCTGATTTTGCTCCTTCGGGGCCTATACATCTCATAAGGGGTCCAGAATAAGATCTTTTGTATAGTCTCCCATTCTGAATGACAAATCTAGCTGATCGAATCTTTATCAACTTTGCCTCTTTGGGATCCTCAGGTAATTTGTCATCTCTTAGATACTCGATTATCGGATCCATCCAGCAACGCTCTGCTTCAATATAAGAAATTTCTTTCTCATGATAACTTGGAAAAGTTATCTCTTCAATATAGACCGAAGGGTCTAGATTCTTTTCTTTGGCATTGGCTAGTCAGGATAGCTCATCTGCCACTGAATTTTCATTCCTCGAAATCTGAGATATCTTCAAATTCTGAAGTTGGTTTTGAAATGCCTGCACTATCTCTTGATATTTCTACAAGCGTGGTTCTTTAATACCATACTCCCCCTGGACTTGGTTGACTATAAGTTGAGAGTCACTATAAATAGTAACATCTGCAATAGACAATGCTTTTGACAACCGAAGTCCAGCTATCAGAGCCTCATATTCTGCTTCGTTATTACTTGCTTCAAATGCAAATCTCAAAGCATATCGAATAATAAATCCTGCTGGACTTTTTAATAGAATTCCAGCTCCTGCTCCATCTTTATTACTCGAACCATCCACATATACCTCCCAAGCGGTTGGTATAATGGGATCCTCGATGGTGGATTCCACCGGTGCAGTAGTTTCTACTACAAAATCGGCTAATGCCTGAGCCTTAATTGCAGTTCTGGGCTTAAAGCTCACTTGGAACTCACTGAGTTCAACTGACCAGGATACCATCCTTCCAGACAAATCAGGTTTATTAAGAACTTTACTAAGAGAAAAAGTTGTAAATACCTCAATTGGATGAGCCTGAAAATATGGCCTTAGCTTCCTGGCGGCCATCATGAGAGCCAGAGCCTGCTTCTCAATCTGTGAATATCTTGTCTCCGCATCTAGCAACACGTGGCTTACATAGTAAATCGGCCACTGTTTTTTATCTTTTTTACGAACAAGTACTGCACTGACCGCTGAAAGGGACGTCGCTAGATTAGCTGTAATATTTCCCCCTTCTCTGGTCTGGACAAAATCGGTGGTTGTCCAAGTGCTTCTTTTAACTCCTCGAAGGCTTTCTGGCACTCTTCAGTCCATTTTGCTTCCTTGCTACCCTTCAGGTCTTTAAGTGCCTTGAAGAAAGGCAAACATTTTTCTCCAGACTTGGAGATGTCGATTCAAAGCAGCAACTCTCCCTGTTAAACACTGCACATCACGAACAGTTTTTGGAGCCTCCATATCAACCAGAGCTTGTATTTTGGTAGGATTAGCCTCAATTCCCCTCTGTGATAACATGAAGCCCAAAAATTTGCTCGAGGAGACTCCAAAGGCACACTTTTATGGGTTTAGCTTCATTTGATATTTTCGCAGTACTGAGAATACCTCAGTCAAATCCGCAATATGATTTGCTTTTGTAAAGCTTTTCACTAGCATGTCGTCAACATAAGCTTCAACATTCTTTCCTATCAGCTCTTTAAAGATCTTGTTGACGGCCCTCTGATATGTTGCTCCTGCATTCTTCAGGCCAAAAGGCATGACCTTATAATAATAGCTCTCACGATCAGTCATGAAAGCCGTAAACTTCTCATCCTCCTTATTCATAAGGATCTGATTATACCCTGAGTAGGCATCCATGAAACTTAAAGTTTCATATCCTGCAGTCGCATCTATCAAGAGGTCAATCCGAGGCAACGGATAGCAATCTTTGGGGCAAGCCTTGTTAAGATCTGTGTAGTCTGTACACATCCTCCACTTCCCATTCGCCTTTTTTACCATTACCACGTTGGCCAACCAAGTTGGGCATTCAATTGGTTCTATGAAACCAGAATTCTTGAGTTTTTCAACTTCGCTATGAACGGCTTCATATTTTTCAATGGAGAAATTTTTTCTTTTCTGTATCACTGGTTTCGCCTTAGGATCTATCCAGAGTTTGTGCTCTGCGACGGCCCGATCGATTCCTGGCATGTCCTCAGCAGACCATGCAAATACATCTTTATTCTGTTGAAGAAATAACTTCAACTCATCTTTAAATTCCTCCAACTGTTCAAACCCGATATAAGTAATCTTTTTCTCATCCTCGGTACACAGCTGGATTTGTTCAAGCTTCTCCACTGGTTCGGGTCTTTGCATCTCTGCCTCTTCCCTATCGTCTCGAACTTCTATAGGTAGGGCAGTTACCTTCCTCGGGCCCTCCTTGTCTTTTAAATAGGCAACGTAACACTGCCAAGAGATCTTCTAGTCAGAGGAGACTTGACCAATTCCCATATCAGTCGGGAATTTTATCTTCAGGTGCTTTGTCGAAACAATAGCACCTATCTTGGATAAAGATGGTCGCCCAAGGATCATATTATAAGCTGGCAGTTCCCGAACCACCAAAAAATTGATTCGGACGGTTGTTTCCTTAGGAAAACTTCCAATAGATAAGTCCAACTGGACCGATCCTTCCGCCACTGCAGATGACCCCTGTATCAATCAAAACTCTATGCACTTCCCGACGTGCAATCTCTACCTTGATGACTATGGCATCATCATGAGGTAAACAAACATCTCTTTCGTCCTCCCCGCTAAAGGTAATAGAATCTTCACCATTCAGCTTCTTCTGCTTCAGCGTCTCTCCGGTTCCAACAAATTTGGATTTTGTTTTCAGACTCCGGAGTGACTCGGGCTCTGGTCCCCCGAAGATGGTAAGGATCGGTGACCGAGTAGCTTCAATCACCTCCTTGCCCTTCTTAGACTTCGGGGCCTCCCTTGATCGTTCCGAACTAACCGAACGATCCCTTTTAGGAGCAGCCGTACGTGGCTCACGTTGCTCCTCCCTCCTTCTGCTAACAAAACTGGACAGATGTCCCTGAGATATTAATCTCTCAATATCAGCTTTCAAATGACGACAGTCATTAGTATAATAACCATAGTCCTTGTGGAATCGGCAATACTTTTCTCAATCCTACTGCTCTTCGGGTTTCAAAAGAATTTTAGGCGGCCACTTCAAAATATTTTTTCTTTTGATGATATTTAAAATATCAGCCCGAGGAACATTCAATGGAGTGTACTCACTTTTACCGGGGGACCTTTGGCGCCAAGCCTGAGATTTTCCAACCCGATCACGGACATTTTTCTTTGGCTTCTGCTTCTGCTCAGGAGCCTTCTGTTCCTTATTGGAGACTTTATTATCTCCTTGGCGTGCGTCTAGAATCTCCATGAGTTCAGCCTGCTTCTGGCATCTCTGTACCAACTCAGCATAAGTCGCAGGCATATCCTGTAGTAATAACTCCAGGAGTTTCTGATTAGTGAGTCCCGTGAATAGAGCAGTTTTGGCTACTTGCTCATCCAAATTTTCTATCTCCATCGTTACTTTGTTGAATCTTTTCAGAAACTCTCTGATTGATTCGTTCTTTCCTTGTCTGACAGTAAACAAGGTTTCTTCTGTTTTCTTGACCTGTATTCCACTCTGGAATCGCCCTATGAATTTGCACGCCAATTCGTCAAAGTTTACGATCCTTCCAGAGGGGAGGTTTGAAAATCACTTTTGTGCTGCTCCAGTTAGAGATGAACCAAAAACCCTGCATAAAATTTCATCAGAATTACCGAAACCCGCCATGGTCTGTTGGTAATAGCCGATGTGAGCTGTTGGATCTCCGGAGCCATCGAATGTTGAAAAGGTAGGTAAACGGAAGTTATGGGGAAACTGATATCCCGCAATTGGCTTGGTAAAGGGAGTCTTCCGAATGGCTGAGTAAATATCCTCAGTTATTCTTCCCTTAGCCAACTGCCCTAATTTCTCATTGATGTTGGCCAATTCCTAACCAATCTGGGTCGGGTGATCTTCAGCAATATGATCACGACCTCGATTAACACGATCATCCCGTGCTACTCGATCATCACGAACAGCCCGTCCTTCCCGAGCATTCCGCTCGTCGCGAACTGCTCGATCATCACGAACGGTTCTTCTGACAGTGGGTGAGTGAGTTCTTGCCCCTGTATCCAACCTTGTGTTTGAATCAGTTGTACTCTCTTGCGGTCTGTCGAACCGATCGTCTCGCCTAGGTTGATCATCAATCCTCCTAAGTCCTTGGTCTCCTTCCCAAAAATTCTGACCGATATTCCGGTCTTCAGCCAATCTTTGATCACGTGGCAATGCACGTCTCCCTGAATCGCGCTGATCAGGTTCTTGTGGTAAAACCACTCGTCTGGTAAGCATGCGGAGTGCTTTACTCACCTCCAAGAGTTGAATCTTTACCTGATCCAATTGATCTTGGAGTGTATCAGGAGGAGGATTACGTCCTCCCAGGCCACCATCTACCTCGATAGGATTTTGGCTTCCCTAGGGAATATCTGGATTATTCGCTCCAGGGATCTGAACACCGGAATTGCGCTGTGCAGTGGCTGCTGATCTAGTCACCATGGCTTTTCAAGTCGTTTTCCACAGACGGCGCCAAATGATGCGTCCAAAATCTGCTTAGCCCTTAGATCTCCTCGTGATGACCTGCAAAACGAAAGCGTCAGATGTGGCCCGACTGCTGGGGTCGGGAGTCCACCTCCGAAGGCTAAGTCAGTTGATGAACTTAATCACAAATGGCTCTGCTAAAAGCAAAGAGCTAAGGAACAAAGAACTGGGAAAGGTGATCTAGATAGCAGAGCGCTGATAGTTTAAGTCTATCAGTATGTATCTGAACCTGAGTCTCAGATTGTGTGTTTTCGGTCCCCTCACCTCGTATGGTAGTGAGGTTTATATAGAGTGTACCTTCGAATCTCCTTCATTGGATGCACTTGAGCCTTCTTCGGGTAGTCGTTGGATCTTAATAGTTAGATCCGTTGAGCAATAGACTTCTACTAGTTTGGACTAGTAGAGGACTCCTGAGATAACCTTTAGGTTATGTGATGATTATCCCTTTGATAATGATTATCCGCAGCCGTCAATTCGAGTATGCTATCATTAGGGTAATTACCCTAATCCATAAGTAGGATTAGGGCATGCTTGTAGCCGAATAAGCTTTCTTCTTCAACAAGCCATCTTCTGGATTCGGTTCGCTCGGGAGCGAGTCGGTTCCCTCCATCTCGACTGGGGTCGAGGGTCGGACCAGGTATGAACCCGGTCTGATCATAATTTCTCCGTATCAGTGATCATCCTCTTCTATGCTTCATCTTTGATTCTTCATTTTTTTTTCTTTCTTTTTCTGTTTGAGGACAGTAGAATTGATGTTGCATCTCTGTTGCAACCATCACTCTACTCATCTTCTCTCTTTTCCTAAGGATCTAAAGCTTGGTGGATGATCTTCATCAAGATCATCACTCGCTTTTGAAGGAAACCATGTATTCATCCTCTTTCCTTTTTTAGATTGATGTTCTTCGTTCTTAGATCTATTTTTCTAGAAGATCTATGCATGCTTTTCATGAATCCTTTATCAGATTAGTAATCCATCATCCTATAGTTTCTCGTCCATGATTTTGCTATGATTTCTTCAAGAACCATGATTGATCTAATTATGGTAAGTTTTTGTTTCCTAATTTGTAACTTGAAGACTTGATATTATTAGAGTTTTGAAGTCCTCTATATACCAACATACTATCCTTGCATATTCCCTTTTGTTTGAAGTCGTTTTGAATCACCAAAATTGGATTTGTAATCAGAAATCTCTGATTTTTATCAGTCCTTGTCTCTGTTGGTCGACTGAGGCGTAGTAGACCAATCAATCGACCAATGAGGACAGCAACCTCATGTTTGGTCTGTTTTGGATGATTTGATCTCTTTCCTTCTAGGTATCTTTCCTAATATGTTATATATATACTTGTTTAGGACTTTCTTTCCAAGTTTAGACAAGATCTTACTTGATCCCCAAGATCATTTGCGAAGTAATTAAGGTAAGGATAGTTGGCACGTCTTGGTATGAGGAACCTTTGCTTCGGGAGATTACTGACATTGATCTTCCGACACTTCGGGGTTAGTTTGGAGGATACAGTGGAGCTTACTGGTTCATTGGGATATGCCATTGGGACTAGGACAATTAGGAAGATGAGGCTCCCTCAGACTGTGAGATCCCCGGATCCAGATGGTGAGGAGGATACAGATGAGGATGAGGATGAGGTGGAGGCTCCAGCAGATGAGGGTGATGCTGGTCCAGATTCTGATGATGAGGCAGAGGATACAGAGATGCATGAGGCTCATCCTGAGTATCATGAGATTCCCAGATCACCACACTTCGAGACTAGAGGCCCTTCACATTCAATTCCAAGAGCTTCTGATTTAGGTGCCCAGATGAGATTGATGACTTCCATACTATAGAGGATGGAAGTCAGACAGGAGCAGATGTATGAGAGGATGGAGTCACAGCATGATAGGATAGAGTCACAGATTACTCAGATGGCCGAGGACTTCAGATCATACAGAGATCAGAGGAGATCACCTAGATAGATTGTACTCAGGATTTCCCTTTATGCTTTTCAGATGTAAACTTTTCTTAAAGTTAATGAAGTTCTTTTTGTTTCACTTTATTATTGTGTATTATGAACTTTTCTTGTCACGCCCTCCCAGCCGGTACCCTATCTGGCATACCCGAGAGTGTGATCCATAGCCCGAAGATCAGGTATCGAGTGATCAACCTCCCACATAAACAATAACATAATCATGAACAATCATAACAAGAGTGCGGAAGATAAATCATAGATCCAATAAAGAAGAATGAATCATAAATGAATCAGAATAATAGATATAATCAGAGTATCAAACAGATAAGTAAAGCGAGGCAAAAATCCCACTTTACACCCAGCGGAAAAAGTAGCTCTAAAAGAATAAACTAGACAAAAATCTATTCCCAGTAACAAGTACATTGGGTAACTAAATTGTTCTCCACTTTATAGACAACATCCTTGTAAGTGTAAATCTCATAAATAGCACAAGGACGCTTCCACTCAATGGTCGGACTAAGCATCGTACGGAGCATAACCACTCGCGGGATCTTCAGAGTAATTGTGGTAACCGCAATCACCTTCCTGGAGATATGCCTCTTCGCCTTGCGCTTCTTCATAGGGACCGTCATAACACTCAAGACTGCAGGATAGTCTAACAACATTGTACAATAAAGGAATGAGTTTCAAAGAAACTCAGTAAGGCAGTTAAAATCCATAATAACATAAATGGCAGGATTCCAAACAAACATAAATGCAATATAATATGACGAGGAAAGTAGTTCATACAAAAAGCCTCTTTGAATAACTCCCAAGTTACAACTCCTGCATGCAAACCTTCCAAAACAGGACGAGTGGAGATCCACCATGCATCAGCTTCTTGTTGCAACACGCTCGGCAAACAAAATCTTCGAGCTTCCGAGCATTGCAGATGTCGGAAAGCCTTCTCCAACTCACGAAGCCACTTGTTAGGAAACAAGGGGTCCTTGGTAACTCCGGTAAAAGTGGGTACTTGCATCTTGGGAAAACTCTCCATCGGCGAGTATGAAGAGTTCCAACTAAACCTCCCGCATTCGGGACTGCGGCATGAGGATTCGCATTAGCACCAGCCCGGGTCTCATTATGCGAGTCATGAAACCCACCAACATCTGGTTGAAGCGAGCTGCTTGTCTGCTGCATCATATTGCCCATAATATTGGCAATATCTCTGAAACTTCCAACATTCGGGGCACCAGGGATCTCATGAGTACCCTGATCAGCATTTGGTATCTCACCACCTCCATGAGGTACTTCACCACCTCCCTGAGGTATTTCACCACCTCCATGACCACTGGATTCACCACGCCCACTTCTCAGAGTAACCATTCTGCAAAACCGAGAACATCAAAATACCGAATTTCGAAGATTCAACATAAACCACAAGTCCAAATGATTTGAAAACTTAAATCATGCTTAAATATATCCATATAGTCATCAAACAATATTCCATAAGGCAAAAATCACATTTTCCAAAAATTCAACAGCAAAAGAGGTCACTGTGACCATTGGTCGAGTGATTGGTCGAGTGATCCGAGTGACCGGTCGACCAATGAGTCGACCAATGCGAACAGAATGCAAAAATTCGCATTATAAGCCTCATTTTCACATTCCAACCTCATTCTAACTTCTTCCAAAGGTGAGAGAGCTCTAGGAAAAATCTCCAAGAGTTCCCACAAGTGTTCTTGAGGTGGTTTAGTGCTTCAACAACAACACCACAACACACCATCTTCACAAACAAGGTAAATCTCTCATTCTTTCTTTCATTTTCATCTTCTCATGCTTGCATTTCAATAAAACCATGCTTTACTTGTATCCAATGCTAGAAATCATGCTTAGGAATGCTTAGAAACATATTCCCTAGGTTTTAAACACAATGCCATGCATAGACAACAAGTTTTAACACATTGGTGCTCATCTCGCAAAGTTTTATACCGAAATCGATATCTTTAGAAAAATTTCGTTTTCTCTCAAACCGCTTGAAATTTTCGCACGAGATCAAATGCTACATGCTCAAGATGACATTGTAGATAGGTCCATACAATTTGATTTAACCAATTTCAACTTTTCAAAAATCCAATTTTGACCTAAATTGCAAAATCCCCAAATTTCTTCTTGCTGAATTTTTCGCTTTAATCCAAGTTTTCGATCGATTTTCATCAAACCGACTTCATAGACATGAAATTCCAAGTATTGCGCACATGCTAGTATGTTCAAATCAAATTTCCCCCAAATTTGAAATTTTCCGAAAAATTACGAAAATACCCTTTTGGCTCAAATCTTAAAATAGCACTAATTGGAATTGTCTCTTGTCTCTTTCACGGATACACCATGCGAGAGGGGAGGGCGAGGAGGAGGTAGAGGTCGTGGTCGCATCGTAGGTGCTCTTAGGGGCAGAGGTCGGGTTCCTTTCGAGCCTAGACGGGAGGTTAGGAGACCGGACATGTTCGACACACCTCGGGCCGAGTTCCTGTACGAGGCCGACTTCAGCTCTTCGCAACATCGAGATGGGACGTCTACTTCACTTACGCCAGCTCAGAGCCTTTAGGATTCGGCAGAGGTTCGACACATTACAGTGGACTCATCTCTTCACCGAGGATTTGCCGGTATACCCGGAGCTAGTGAGGTTGTTCTTCAGCAACCTTACTTACACAGAGGAGGCTCGAGGCCAGGGACATCCACTTAGACTTGTCCTCAGGAGCAGGGTCTTCCAGACTCAGATTCGCTTCTCTACCCGGACACCGGCTGAGATCTTGCGGGTTCCTTACTATCCACAAGCGGTGTGTGTGGATACCTGCAGGAGCAGATCCGGACAGCCATCCGATGCCGTACGAGCTTCGCGAGATATGCTCTACGCTATGGGATAGCCGTCGATGCTTCACACCGTGGACTAGCGGACGGATGACGGGTTCTGCATGTATTATCGGTCGCATAGTCGGCCGAAACATCATGCCGAAAGCCGGACATCACCATCGGGTCACGGTGATGGAGGCCTTAGTCATCTACCGCATCTACATGGGCTTCGAGATCGATCTCTCCTACATCATTCAGCGGGTCATGCTTGGACTTAGTTCTGCGGCCTAGCATGCGGAACCTTTGCTATGGGAGGCTTCGACTTTGATCTTCGGGCATTTCGGGGTGAGTTTCGAGGATACACCAATGGACACTAGATCACGGGGATACCCTATTGGGACTCGGACCATTCGTCGGATGAGACTACATCGGTCGGAGAGATCTCCTGGTCCAGAGGGTGAGGATGATGATGAATCGGAGGATGAGGATCGGGGATCGAGAGGATGGAGGAGAGGATATCGGTCCCGATAGTGATGATCAGGCCGGAGATGATGCGAGATATGCGCGAGGCTGAGCACGTGCATCACGAGTTTCCTTCATCGCACTTCGAGGTAGGTGGCCCTTCACATGCGGTTCCGGAGACTTCGGATCTTGGAGCACGAGATGAGATCGATGACTTCCATGCTAGAGAGGATGGAGGTCAGACGGGGAGCAGATGTACGAGAGGATGGAGTCACGACAGGATAGGATAGAGCATCGGGTGACTCAGCTAGTAGAGGAGTTCGAGCATACGAGAGATCGAGAGCGGATCACCTAGATAGACTGTACCTTAGGATTTCCATTTATGCATTTCGGATGTAATCGTTGTAAAAACATTTGAAATTAATGAAGTTCATTTTGTTCCTCTTTAATTATTGTATGTTATGCACCTTTCTTTTCCTTGCATTAGTGACATTTGTTCAAGTATAATTATGGTATGTTATTCAGAACTGTTCTGTTATACCTCAAAGGTCAAGTTTCTAATTCAGTGTTCTATTATTCACTTCTAAGAGTAGAGGAGTCATTTCAGATCAATGACTCAGGAATGTTCAGTTGATGTCTTTTGTGGTTAGGATCTCCTCGAAACTTGGCTCTGATACCAATATGTCACGCCCTCCCAGCCGGTACCCTATCTGGCATACCCGAGAGTGTGATCCACAGCCCGAAGATCAGGTATCGAGTGATCAACCTCCCACATAAACAATAACATAATCATGAACAATCATAACAAGAGTGCGGAAGATAAATCATAGATCCAATAAAGAAGAATGAATCATAAATGAATCAGAATAATAGATATAATCAGAGTATCAAACAGATAAGTAAAGCGAGGCAAAAATCCCACTTTACACCCAGCGGAAAAAGTAGCTCTAAAAGAATAAACTAGACAAAAATCTATTCCCAGTAACAAGTACATTGGGTAACTAAATTGTTCTCCACTTTATAGACAACATCCATGTAAGTGTAAATCTCATAAATAGCACAAGGACGCTTCCACTCAATGGTCGGACTAAGCATCGTACGGAGCATAACCACTCGCGGGATCTTCAGAGTAATTGTGGTAACCGCAATCACCTTCCTGGAGATATGCCTCTTCGCCTTGCGCTTCTTCATAGGGACCGTCATAACACTCAGTACCTGCAGGATAGTCTAACAACATTGTACAATAAAGGAATGAGTTTCAAAGAAACTCAGTAAGGCAGTTAAAATCCATAATAACATAAATGGCAGGATTCCAGAACAAACATAAATGCAATATAATATGAGACAAACAATGAATGAATGAATCTAACTCTATGTATGATGATCTCTATTGGCAGACATGCTTTAAGTCATAGCACCGTACTTCTTTAGGAAAGTCCATTCACATCCTCAACCATTTAAGATATCTTGGATTCTCTCACGGATCATTTCACCGGTCTTGAGCAGCCGTTTGGTAATGGGTCCTTCATCCCTCAGGACAAACTTTGGCAGGGGGTAAGTCAACACACTCTCTCACAACCATTTGGTATAAGTACTGGCGCATGTCAGGGTAAAACCTAGCCAAATGCAAGTCTTCTACTTAGTTACATCAAGTCAGATCCAGATACTTCCATTCCTCGTCCCTGACGATCCTTTCCGGTATCCTTCACACTAGAGTCAGCGTATCCTATGGCACCGACCAACTCGGACTACGGACTCATCAACCCTATTGATCATCCACATATGGTAAACGGGAAGCTCTCACGCCCTCTCACGGGTTGGTTACCGGTCTTAAGCGCCCGTGAGCCCAAGTCTAATCATATGCAACCCTACCAATAAATGGCCCCCACAATGTGATTCCTGTCCTCTCACGGGTTGGTTACCGGTCTTGAGCGCCCATGAATCCCCATTGCTACCACGGGTCGTTCGGTCTCAATACCCCTCCGATTAGGGTCTGACATAACAGGACATCCTAGCCAAACACTACTAGACAATCCTAGATATGTCATTCAACAGTTTAGGAAGGTGTCCAGAGGGCATCTCCGGAAACATCCCATAATATTCCCGTAGTAGTCCAAGGACAGAAGTGTCGAAAGGACACCTCTCCTTTCCAAACCATACTTAAGCATCCACATGCATCAATTCATATCATCACATATATGGTAACTTCATATATGGAAAGAAATCAATAATTACAATCACTTGTAAAACATTGGTAAGTAAATCATACATGAATCAATTTAATATGAATAAGTAATGCTACTGTAATCAAAGTTATGCATCAGTAGTATATCATTGTAAGAATCTAATTTAGGAAACATATTAATGATATTCAAATATAGAAACTAGATTCATGCTATCTATGTAATTAAGGAAATAACCATCCTTACCTTTTATAACTCGCAAAGGAATCCTAAGAAATCAAGTAAGATCTTGGCAAACTTGAGAAGAATGTCCTAAACAAGTATATACAACATATTAGGAAAGATCCCTAACAGAAAAGATACCAAAACATCCAACACAGACCAATTCTGGAGTTGCTGTACTCATTGGTCGAGTGGATTGGTCGAGTGGTCCAGTCGACCAATCAGTCGACCAATGCAGACAGTAGCCTATAAAATCAGAGTTTTAAGATATGAAATCCGAATTTGGTGGTTCAAAAGGGTACTAATCAAGGGGTAGACTACATCAGTAGTATTCTAACAAATAGGGGACCTCAAAACACCAATCAAAACAAGATATCAAGATCCAAATTAGGAAACAAAAAGTTACCATAATTAACTCAACCATGGATCTTGATGAATTTGAAATAGAAAACAAAGATAAGAACAATAGGAGGATGGATCATTGCTTTCGGTAATGAAAACATGAAAACATACATAGATCTTCATGGAATAAGGCTTAGAAGCATAAATCTAAATAAGGAAATAAAACCTACCATATGTGTAACTATCATGCATCATGAAGAACACATAGTATGGTAGAAGAGAACAACTAGAAATCTATAGATTATGGATCATGGAAAGAAAACACAGTAATTAACTACTAACATGATCAACATAGAAGATCCAAAGAGATCAGAATTCAGATTAGAAGTTTAACAGAGATTAAATCATGGTTTGATCATGATTCTTTCAAAAGCTTGCAATGATCATGGTTAAGATCATTGTTCTAGCCTCAAATCCTTAGGATGATCATGAGAACATGTTCAGAGATGTTTGCAACAGAGAATGCAGCATCTCTTCTACTATCTCAACTCAAAAAGGAAAGAAAAACAAAGATGGAGGAGAAGAAGAGAGAGTAGACATACCTTTTGATGCAAAAAGAAGAGTTTCGACGAAGTTCCGTCAAGAAAACACCAAGGATGCAAGAGAGATGACTTGCAGAGGTCTTTGGTTCGTTCCAGAGGGTTTGGAGGCAGCAAATACGAAGTGGACTCGAGATTGGACTTAAATAGAGCAAGAACAACCTAATTGCCAAAGACACCACTCTTTGGTTCGTTCCAGAGGGTTTGCAGAGGTCTTTGAAGGTCCAGATCAAATCCAATCCTAAAGGGGTTTTGCACACAAGTCAAGTGACTTACCTAATAGGTAGAAATGCCTTCAAACCAAGATAGAGAGCACTCCAAGTCCATCAACTAATTAGATCTTCATCAGGATTCAGTTTCCATAAATAGAACCTCATCATCAACTTTCATGGATTCAAAGCCAGACACCAAGTCCTCTACTGGGATGGCCCAAAGCTGACTTCTTACTTTACTTCGGGTCATCGGACCTACAAATAACAAGGTTTCCGGGTCAAGGTTAGGGCTGGGTTTTACATTTCTTTTATTGCATTACATGACATTTGTTCAAATATAATTATTGTATGTTATTCAGAAGTATTCAGTTATGCTTCATTAAACAGTTTCTAATCCAAGTGTTCTATTATTCACTTCTAAGAGTAGATGATTCACTTCTGGATCTATGACTCAGGAATGTTCTGTTACTATTTTATGTGGTTAGCATTTCCTTGAACTTTGGGCTCTGATACCGCTCTGTCACATCCCCCCAGCTGGTACCCTATCTGGCATACCCGGGAGTGTGATCCACAGCCCCAAAGATCAAGTATCGAGGAAATCATCCTCCCACATATACAATAACATAATCGTAAACATGAGATAATCATGGTTTAAATATTATAAACAAAAGATTTAAGTCAAGAAATGAATAAACAATATACTCAGAGTGCGGAAAAATGATACCAAATATCCGAAGATATCAAAAGAAGTAGAGTGAGGCAGAAACTCACTCCACAGATACAGCGGAACGTAGCATAAGTCAAAAAGGAATAACAACTGAAACAAAAGAAATAAGAAAGAAAACTAAACTAAGAGTCTTCTATTCTATAATTAACATCTGCAAAATAGTGGACTTTGTCAATCCAACAGAGATGCTCCAACCCCACGTTGCCTCTAATCGTAGTACGCAACTTGATCACTTGAGGGATCATCAATGTAATTTTGATTGTCGCCAACACCTTGCGTGTAGTAGGCTTCATCGGCTTGCGCTTCATCGTACTGTCCGTCATAGTAATCAGTACCTGTAGAATGGTCTAACAAAAGATTGTACAAAAAGGAATGAGTTTTGAAAGAAACTCAGTAAGGCAAGTTAACTCATAACAGCATAGATAACATATATCAAAACATAACAAGATGCAATGCAGTATGAAACAAATAATAGATGTATGCATTTAAACTCTATGTATGCTGGTCTCTATTGGAAGACATGCTTTAAGTCATAACACCGTACTTCTTTGGGTAGGTCACATATACGGCTCCTGTTGGTAGTGGGTCCAGCATCCCTCGGGACAAACCATGGCAGGGGGTTAAGTCAACACTCTTTCACATAACCATTTGGTATAAGTACCGGCGCATGTCAGGGTAAAGCCTAGCCCAATGCAAGTCATCTACTCAGTTACATCAACTCAGGTCCAGATACCTTCATTCTTCGCCCCGGGCGATCCTTTCCTGTATCCTTTCCACTAGAGTCCTAATAGTCCCGGACTACGGACTCATCAACCCTATTGGTTATCCACATATGGTAAATGGGAAGCTCTCACATCCCCTCACGAATCATTTCACCGGTCTTGAGCGCCCATGAGCCCAAGTCTAGCCATATGCAACCCTTCAATAAATGGCCCCCACAATATGATTCTCATCCTCTCACGGGTTGGTTACCGATCTTGAGTGCCCGTGAATCACACTGCTACCACGGGTCGTTCGGTCTCAATACCCTTCCGATTTGGGTCTGATATAACAGGGACATCCTAGCCAAACACTGCTAGACAGCCCTAGGTATGACAACCAATGATTCGGGAAAGCGTCGATGGGCATCTTCGGAGAACATCCCATACTATTCCCTCCGATGTCCAAGGATAGAAACGTCAAAAGGACACTTCCCAATCCCAAACCATACCTAGTCAAACACATTCTCAGATCAATCATGACATACACAGTCAACACTTCATCATATAAAAGAGAATGTAAAAGTATAATCCAATTAAGCAGTAATAAACATCTCATATGCTTGAATAATGAAAAGAATACATAAACAAGTGCTACTGTACTTACAGTAGTACATCAGAGGTATAAAGTACAAGAACAGTAAACAAACTCATAGTTTCATAAAGTAGAAACCAGAGAGTATGCGATATATGTCATTATGAAATAATTGTCCTTACCTTGATTATCATCGAAGATAATCCAAAGATCAAAGAGAGCAACTCCAAACCTAGTAAATAAACTCATAATAATCATAGATACAACATTAGGAAAGATACCTAAAAGATCAGAGAGCAAACGAATCAAATCGGGCGAAAAACGAAGCTATTGACTCCTTTGGTCGAGTGCTTGGTAGACTGGCCCAGTCGACCAAGCAAGTCAGTACAGAAATGTACAGACTGCTTTGGCCATAACTTCCTCGTTTGAAGTCGGATTGATCCGAAATTTGAAGGGGAACTTCCTAGGATGTATTAGAATCATATGGGAAGATAACAACATCAAATCATGGTAAAAATATGGGTTCTTGACCTAACCCACGAAATTAGGGTTTCAACCTTTATGGTTCCCCAGGAAAGGTTATGATCACAGAATGAAAGGGAATTAATGATTTGCCAATTATAACAAGAAAATCATAGAAATTCAAATTTAGGTTAATAGAAACACTACCCATGAGGTTTCCCTCGCATGGGAGGTCACCAAAGTTTTCTAGAAATCAAGCAAGGGTTAGGGTTTCAAGAATTTTATCCGGCTAGGGTTGAGATCATGACGATGATCATAGATCTCAAAGAAACGAATGAGATCATGGAATAGATGGTTGCAAGGATGCAACATCTTCTTCTTGATCTCAAACAAGAACAAGATCGTAGAGAAGAAATTCACAATGTTGAAGCGATTACTAACCAAGAATTGTCAGAACCGCGATGAGAGGCTTCAGATCTGCAGAGGAGTCTTCGAAATCACCAGAGAGAGTTTCGGAGAGGTCTTCTCACGTTCACAAAGTGTTTAGGAGGCAGCCGTAACAAAGAAACACGAAGTAGGGTTTAAATAAAAGTGAAAAACCCTAAAATTACAAATTTTCGGATTTCACACTCCTTTGGTTGAGTACTTGGTCGAGTGGTCCACTCGACCAAGGAGTCGACCAAGGCAGACGATAAGGCCAAGATAGGGAATTGAAGGATCAAATGGGCTCTAAACCTTATGGGCTTTTGCACACACATCAAGTGACATGTCTAGTGTGAGAAAATACCTTGAAACCAAGTCTAGATATTACTCCAAGTCCTTCAACTAATCTCATCTTCATCAAGCTGCAGCTTCTTTTCCAAATCTGCACAGACATCCAAGTATGGAACTTCATCATCAACATCCATGGGTTCAGAGTCAAACACCATGTCTTCTACTGAGATGGCCCATAGTTGGCTTCTTCCTTTACTCCGGGTCTTCGGGTTACCGGGTCAAGGTCAGTGTCGGGTTAGGGTTGGGTTTCACAATATAACTATGAGCATCCACTATGACTCCTTGTCTTTTGAATGGAATAGCATAAATTGGAATGACAAGCTTGAAATTTTCAGCAGCTTTCACAGATGATATGGAATGCACCAATTCATTTGTGGCTTTGTATTTGCAATCACTGCTTTTGTGTCCAACTCTCATACAATTGGCACAAATGGATGATGGAAGGTTTTCATAGCTAAAATAAACAATTTGATGCTTGTTGGGTGCAATTTCAAATAGGACTGAGGTAACAAGATCATGAATAACAAAAATGGCTATTCTTGCAGCAGGTGTATTGTTTGAGGCAATGGGACCTTTGGGATTTTCTATTTCGAGAACATGACCAACTTTAGAAAATAGAGCATTGAGAAGGTCATTCTTAGGAAGCACTAGTGTAGATTGGTAATTTGAACCTGTTGGGATTTATTAATTATTTTATTAATAAATTATATGCCCAAGCGCAAATATGGAAAATCAATTTTAGGTGGTTACAGAATATAGGGTTATATATTTGTAACCACCGTATCACTTGAACAATAAACAAACACATTATTTGTGCGTGAGTTTTTCCAAAAGAAAAAAGGCGGCTCCCATCTCTCTCTCTCCCTTTCTCCTAGAAACGTAGGAAGGAGAAACCATTAGAGGTTTTCCTTCCCTTTGCTTTAGATCTCCTTACCATCCTTTCCACACGGCATTTGGGTTGTGGAATTTATTCCCTTTACAAGATATTGGGGAATCACACCGGTAGAGCTTTGGTGGAGGAATGAGAACGTGGAATCCAGATTACTTCTGCTTCAGATATTCTATATTTAGGAAAACGAATCTAGGTAAAGGATCTTTCCCATCAATTAATCAAATTGAGATATATGGAGTTATTACCTACATTGGTATCAGAGCCATGGTTGCCACGATTCTCCATTCCTCCCCATTGTTTAATTTTTAATTGAATGTAGCCAATGGGAGGATCCAAGGTTTAATAGGAAACCCATGGGAGAATTGATAGGGTTCCAAGAGACCCATATTTTTTGTTCAGATCCGAGTGGGAGATTTTTTTGATTTCCCTTATGTAAAAATTGCATGCATTGATGATCCATGAAGAATGTTTCTGTTCAATGTTTGCTGAATTTTTCCCATGCATATTTTTGGGGGGAAAAAAATGTGTTTTTCCATTTATTTTTTTAATTTCATTCAAGGGAAAATGATGCCGTTTGGTCAATAGTGACCAAACAGACGTCTGTCTATTGGTCTGTCTAATCACAGTGACCCAGACGGATATTCCGTCTGGGAGACAGTCGTCTGTCTGGTCACAGAAGGCCAAACGAACTTTCCGTCTGGGAGATAGTCGTCCGTCTGGGAGACGAATTTTTTGGATTTTGGTCTATCCAGTTTAGAATGTGTTTCTAACTTACTAGACACCAATGGCTCGACAATCTATGCTGTTTGGGCATTGAGGGCCTTATGGGGCCTAGTGGGAGCTAGTGAGGTAGAAGCGCTCAGTGTGAACCACCTCATAGCATAAACATGATTGGATGTTTTATTTTTATAAAACTATTTTTAATTATGGGTCTATTAATCATATTTCTTGCACATAAGGAAACTAGTGTATAAGTCTATGTGGGTTTACATGAGAATTTGATTGAATGTTTGTTAGCATCTCTTTTGGTTTAAATGTTTATCCCATTGGTTGACTATGCTAGTGTGATTTGTTGTTGCTTGTGTTGTGTTTTATGCTAGAATAGTTGAACTCATCCTAGTATATATCGTCTCTAGTATAATGGCTGCTACAAAGAGCATAGTTATTGACCTCACGAAAGGAGATAAATTGAACGAGAGGAATTATGACCTCTGGCACCGAAAGGTGTAGTATCTCCTGAAAGAGCAGGATATGCTGGAAACCATAAACCAGACCATGTCCCCACCTAAGGAAGGTACCACTACATAGCATCGCAAGGATCTTGAGCTTTACAATGCATGGAAAAGGAAAGACCAGGTAGCTAGGATTACTATCCTAAGCTCCATAAGGGATGACTTGATGCTTCGATTTGAGAAGCATAGGACTGCAAATTCTTTGTCGAAGGTAGTGAAGTTCCAATATGGAGGGACTTCCACCACAAGAGGTCGCCAGCTCAGACTCACTTTTGACAGTTATAAACCTCAGGGTCACATCGTGAGGCAACATATAACCATCATGTCAAACATGATTAGTGAGTTCAGCGCATGTGGATGCCAAAAGACTGATGAGGAGCAAGTCTCTGCAGTCATCAAGTCACTGCCGAAGACTTGGGAGCATATGAAGATCTTCTTGACTCATGCTGATGATGTCAAGACTTTTGATCAAGCTACCAAGCAACTTGAGCTAGAAGAGGATCGGATGTTTGCTGATGCCCCTCAAATTGAAGTACTTACTGCCGAAGCTAGCACTAGTAAGGGTGTAGGCTCAACCTCAGTGGTCCAGGCAAAGCAACCAAGGTGGAAATAGAAATAAGAATGTCCCTAAGAGTTCAAGAGGGACTAGAGCTGGCAAGAAGAAATCACCTTTGATTTACTTCAACTGCCGAAAGCCTAGTCGTTTTGCTCGTGATTGCACTGAGCAGGGGGTATGTACTGTGTGTTATGCCTCATCTTGTTATCTAACAAGTTCTACTATGCTTGTTGAACTAAATCCTTTGTGGATTGTTGATTCAAGTGCGATAGAACACATAACAAGAGAACACTTGAGCTTCGTGGAATACCATCGTGTTCCAAGAGGAAGCAGGAGAATAACGATAGAGAATAGCTCAAGTGTGGAGGTTCATGGCATAGGCACATGCAAATTAGTTTTGCGAGGTGGCCGGACGCTGTTACTTCATGATGTGTTGTATGCTCCAGACATTTGGCGGAATCTTGTTTCTGTTATTTTTCTTTTGAGACATGGTTTTAGAGTTGTATTTGAGAGCAATTCTTTGGTAGGTGATATAGTTTATGGTTATGGTTTTCTTCAAAATGGTTTTATTGTATTGGATACAATTGATAATTTATCTAGTTCAAGTAATGTTTTTGTTTGCCAAAATACTGTGTGTATTGATTCTAATTTGTGGCGTGCTAGACTAGGACATATTGGCATAGATAGGATGACTAGGTTGGCAAGAGAAGGTCTCTTAGGCCATGGTTCACTATCCAATTTGCCAACCTGTGAGTCATGTTTAGCAGGAAAAGCAACTGGAAAACCATTCAAAAAGGCTTTAAGAGCCTCTCTTCCTCTAGAACTTATTCATTCAGATGTATGTGGACCCATGAATGTGCATACTAGAAAAGGACAAGCTTATTTCATCACATTCGTAGATGATTGATTGTACACGGAATGGTCATATTTATGTAATTTCTCATAAGTCAGAAGCTCTAGATTGTTTTAAGGAATTCATGAGCTTAGTTGAGAATTAGTTAGATAAAATGATTAAAACTCTTAGAACGGATAGAGGTAGAGAGTATCTCTCTGACATGTTCAAAGGATTGTGTGATGAAAAGGGGATATCTAGGTGTTGTGACTAAAATATCCACTTTCGGTTTATACCGGTCTAACCAGGTTTGACCGGATTTAGCTGATGAGATGAAGGAAGCTATGGGTTCGCCCGAGATTATAAAGAAAAGATGGTCATCATCATCCAATCAAAAGCTACGATCCGACGGTCGTGATTGAAAACATTATGAGCGGGAAAATTCTATATAAAAGGGGAAGAAGGATTCGTAAAAGGTAAGTCTCTCAGATCAGTTTGAACACTAGACAATTCCTGATTTACTCCTTAGAATAGCTCAAAAGCTCCGGTGAGCTCAGAGGAATTATCTTCACATACCTACCTAGACCGTCGGAGACGCGACGCCAATCAAGACGATGAGCTCCGTTTCTAAACGGTGTGTTTCATTTTTCCAGTGAACGAGAGGCTGACAGAGGAATCAAACCAACCAGATCAATCTAGATCTGAGGAGTCCGGTGCGAAGGTGGCGGTTCGAGGCTATCAGCAATTTTAGCACCAACATGTTGGCGCCGTCTGTGGGAAAGTAGCTTGAACAAGTTCAAAACGGAGGTCATGGCTCAATCACCTGAGCGAGAGGAGGTATTATTGGCTGAAATGGCAGAAACAAGCCAGAGGGAACCAAGGAGAGTAAACCCGAAAAGGAGAACAAGAGAAACGGTTCCAGCACTGCAAATTCCGACTGTGCAGACTTGCAAAGACAAAGGATGAATGAAGATCGCTCACCTCATCCTGCTGAGATGTTCAAAACACAGGAGAAACAACTTGCAAATACGCTGGCTGCATCTCATTTGGAGCTGGATCCGAATCAAATCACTGAATGCTTTGAAAGTATGCAATACCAAATACTGGAAACTCAAAATCTGATGAGGACGTTCATCAAGCAAGTTGGAATTCAACAAGAAGGAAGAGTTCCGATCTCACTAGCTAGAAGATCTCGAACTTTTTCTCAAGCTGAGACGATCTCTATTCCGAATCCTCAGATCCAGAGATCAAGAGAAGCCCAAAGAAGATCAATTCTCAGAGAAGGATCAGGAGAAAGTGCAGATCCGAATTATATTCCTCTGAAATCTGAAGATCAAGGATCATCCAAGGACGATTGATTAAGCCACATTCAAAGTAAAAAGAGTAGGAGCCTTGGAGATCCGGGAGATAAAAGAGAAACAAAGAGGTCAGAAGGTAGCAGATCTGAGGTTCACGGATCTGAAATTAGTAAAAGATTTTGTATTCTGGACGATCAAATTCAACGATTGGCGAACAAAGATAATGGAGAAAAAGTCGAAGAAGTGATGAATCAAAATCCATTTTCTAAGGATATCATGTCAGCGCCATTGCCGCACAATTTTAAATTTCCAGTATTCACGATGTATGATGGAAGCACAGATCTGATGGAACATCTACCTCAATTCAACTTCGTTATGATGCTAGCAGGTAATTTTGATGTCTTAAAGTGTCGATCCTTTCCATCTTTGTTGAAAGGTCCTGCAACAACTTGGTTCTTCAGTTTATTACCGGATTCTATTAGAGACTTCAGAGTTTTGACAAAAATATTCTTGTCGAGATTCCAAAGCAGTATGAAGAGTAGTAAAACAATGGATAATTTGGCTGCAATTCGCCAAAAATCAGGAGAGTCAGTTCGAAGTTATATGAAGAAATTCAATCAAGAATCAATTCAGATAAAGAACTTGAATGAAGCATTAGCATATGATGCTATGTTCAGAGGTCTGACAGACGATCATTTGTTAGAATTCTTGATCATGAACAAGCCAGCAAACATCGCAGAGTTGACAACTCGCTGTAATCAATATGCTAATATGAAAGATATCCTTCAGGTGAGGAAGGAGACTGATGGCGACAGAGGCAAAAAGAGAGAAGATGGAGTCATGAGATCTGATCGAGGGGATCGAAGGAATAACATAAATTTTCCGAGAAATGGTCCTGATCGTCAATTCAGAAGGGATATTCCGAGGCCATTCCTGGAAAATTATACTCCTCTTAATACTAGAAGGTCGGAAATTCTGATGCGAATTCAACATCAGGGATTTATAAAATGGCCAATACCAATGATAGCAAAGGCAGATGAAAGTAATCCAAACAGATTTTGCAGATATCACAGGGATCATGGTCATGATATTGATGATTGTAGAATCTTGAAAAATGAAATTGAACGATTAATCAGTCAAGGGAGACTGGATCATTATGTTCAAAGGAGAAATGGAGGTAACCAGAGAAATGTTGCTGACCAACCGAGAAGATGGGATAACCGGGCACCAGTAAGGGAGGACCAGGGGAAAGGAGATTTTCAATCTAATTCTCCAGATGAAAATGCTAAACATCAGGAAAACTAGCAGGTTCAGCAGAAACAGTCTCCTGTCATGACCATCTTGGGGAGTTTAGATTTAAATTCAATTTCAAAGTCTAAGGCACATGCCAGGTATGTCAATGCTGTCGAATCTCACGTTATTCCTAAAAGAATCAAGAAGATGAAGGAAATAGTCTTCACATAAGAGGAGATGGATGGAATTCAAGAGCCACATGATGATGTCATTGTGGTAGTCATTGAGGTGGCAAATAGGGATATTCACAGGGTTTTAATTGATACGGGGTCTTCTGTAGACATTATGTCTTATGAAGCCTTTCAACGATTGAACATGGATACGGTCAAGATAAAGCCTTGTTGAACAAGATTATTTGGATTTTCTGGAGAATCTACTTCGGTGGAGGGAACTGTGAAGTTAACAATCACATTGGGAACACATCCACAAACAGTAACTACGGTTACTAAATTCTTTTTGATAAAGAATCTATCAGCTTACAATATAATTCTGGGAAGGCCAACTCTGAATGCTATTGGAGCTGTGGTTTCAATGAGGCATCTAAAAGTAAAATTCCCAACTGAAGGAGGCATTGGAGAATTCAAATCTGATCAGAGAACCTCGAGGCAAAGCTATACAACTTTTTTGAAAGATTCAAAATCACAAGGTAAAGCTCTTGCTCTTACCGTGGAGGTCATGGATAACAGGGATGAAGAAAAAATTCAAAGAGGAGAACCAGTAGAAAAGCTGGAAAAAATTTGTTTTGATCTTGAAAATCCAGACAGGGGAACCATGATTGGGGCTGATCAGACAAATCAAGACAAGGACCAGTTGAAAGAATTTCTTCGACTAAATGCAGATGTCTTTGCCTGGTTAGCACAGGATATGCCAGGTTTAAGCAAGGAGGTAGCGGAACATTGTCTCTGGATAGATAAATCTATCAAACCAGTAAAGCAAAGACGAAGGAATTTCTCATCAGAAAAGCATGATGCGATCAAGGTCGAAGTGGAAAAACTCAAAAAATCTAAATTTATTGAGCAAATTGAATGTCCCAAATGGCTGGAGAATGTCGTAATGGTGAAGAAGCACAATGGCAAATGGCGAATGTGGGTGGATTATACTGATTTGAACAAGGCATGTCCTAAGGATTGTTATCCTCTGCCACAAATTGATCAGTTGATCGATGCCACATCAGGTCAGCAAATGTTAAGCTTTATGTGTGAAACCCAGCCCTAACCTTGACCCGGAAACCCTGTTGTTTGTATGTCCGACAACTTGAAGTAAAGCAAGAAGTCAGCTATGGGCTATCCCAGTGGAAGACTTGGTGACTTGCTTTGAATCCATGAGTGTTGATGCCAGTGTTCCATTTATGGAAACTGCATTCTGATGAAGATCAGATTAGTTGATGGACTTGGAGTGCTCTCTGTATTGGTTCGAAGGCATTTCTACCTACTAGGTAAGTCACTTGGTGTGTGTGCAAAACCCCCTTCATGTTTGGATTTGATCTGAGCCTTCATTTCCTTGTTTTGGACTTGCTGTGCTGATTGGTCGACTCATTGGTCGACTGGACCAGTCGACCAATCCAATCAACCAATGGGTTCTGTTTTGCTAATTAGGTCTTTGCTTGCTCTATTTAAGCCCAATCTTGAGTCTACTTCATATTTTCTGCCTCCAAACTCTTTAGAACGTACTAGAGCCCTTTGCAAGTCATCTCCTTTGCATCCTTGGTGATTATCTTGATGGATCTTCGCCAAAACTCGTGCTTCTACACAAAAAGATATGTGATCATCCTCTTCTGTGTTTCATCTTTGATTCTTCGTTACTTTTCTTTCCTTTTCTGATTGAGGATAGTAGTAGTGATGTTGTATCTCTGTTGCAACCATCATTATACTCATTCCCTCTCTTTTCCTAAGGATCTAAAGCTTGGTGGATGATCTTCATCAAGATCATCACTCGCTTTTGAAGGAAAACTCGTATTCATTCTCTTTCCTTATTTAGATTAATGTTTTTCAGTCTCAGATCTAATTTTCTTGAAGATCTATGCTTGTTATGCATGATTCCTTTGTCACAATCAGTTATCCATCATCCTATTGTTCTTGTCCATGATTTTTACTATGAATTCTTCAAGAACCATGATTGATCTAAATATGGTAACTTTTTGTTTCCTAATTTGTAACTTGAAAACTTGATTTGATTAGTGTTTTGAAGTCCTCTATATACTAGTATGCTGCCATTGTAGTTTCCCCCTTGTTTAGTACCCATTTGAACCACCAAATTTGGTTCTTTATTCTAAAAACTCTTATTTTTGAAGGCCACTGTCTTTGTTGGTCGACTGATTGGTCGACTGAGGCAGTTGACCAAGTCAATCAACCAATGAGTACAGTAACCTCATATTTGGTCTGTTTTGGATGTTTTGATATCTTTTCTTCTAGGTATCTTTCCTAATATGTTGTATACACTTGTTTAGGACTTTCTTCTCAAGTTTAGTCAAGGTCTTACTTGATTCACTAAGATTCCTTTGCGAGTTATATAAGGTAAGGATGGTTATTTACTTAACTACATAGATTGCATATCCTACTTTCTATATTTGAATCTTGTTAGTTTATTTCCTTAATTAGATCCTTACAATGATATACTACTGTTGCATAGTCTTGATTTCAGTAGCATTACTTGTTATATATTAAATTGATTCATGTATGATTTACTGACTAATTATATGTAAGTTATATATTATCATTGATTTCTTTCCATATATGAAGTTACATTTATGTGATGTTATGGAATGTTGTTTGTGTATGATTAAGTATGGTTTGGAAAGGAGAGGTGTCCTTTTGACACTTTTGTCCTTGGACTACTACGGGAATATTATGGGATGTTTTCGAAGATGCCCTCTAGACACCTTCCTAAACTGTTAGATGACATATTTAGGACTGTCTAGTAGTGTTTGGCTAGGATGTCCCATTATGTCAGACCCTAATCGGAGGGGTATTTAGACCGAATGACCCATGGTAGCAATGGGGATTCATGGGCGCTCAAGACCGGTAACCAATCCGTGAGAGGACAGGAATCACATTGTGGGGACCATTTATCGGTAGGGTTGCATATGGATAGACTTGGGCTCATGGGCGCTCAAGACCGGTAACCAACCCGTGAGGGGACGTGAGAGCTTCCCGTTTACCATATGTGGATGACCTATAGTGTGAAACCCAGCCCTAACCTTGACCCGGAAACCTTGTTATTTGTAGGTCCGATGACCCGAAGTAAAGTAAGAAGTCAGCTTTGGGCCATCCCAGTAGAGGACTTGGTGTCTGGCTTTGAATCCATGAAGGTTGATGATGAGGTTCTATTTATGGAAACAGAATCCTGATGAAGATCTAATTAGTTGATGGACTTGGAGTGATCTCTATCTTGGTTTGAAGGCATTTCTACCTACTAGGTAAGTCACTTGACTTGTGTGCAAAACCCCTTTAGGTTTGGATTTGATCTGGGCCTTCAATTCCCTGTTTTGGCCTTCTTGATCTGCATTGGTCGACTGATTGGTCGATGGGCCAGTCGACCAATCCACTCGACCAATGGGTGCTGTCTTTGGCAATTAGGTTGATTCTTGCTCTATTTAAGTCTAACCTCGAGTCCACTTCGTATTTGCTGCCTCCAAACCCTCCGGAGCGAACCAAAGACCTCTGCAAGTCATCTCTCTTGCATCCTTGGAGTTTTCTTGGCGGATCTTCGTCGGAACTCTTCTTTTTGCATCAAAAGGTATGTCTACTCTCTCTTCTTCTCCTACATCTTTGTTTTTCTTTCCTTTTTGAGTTGAGACAGTAGAAGAGATGCTGCATCCTCTGTTGCAAACATCTCCGAACATGTTCTCATGATCATCCTAAGGATTTAAGGCTAGAACAATGATCTTAACCATGATCATTGCAAGCTTTTGAAGGATTCATGATCAAACCATGATTTAATCTCTGTTAATTTCCTAATCTGAATTCGATCTCTTTGGATCTTCTTTCATTGATCATGTTAGTGGTTAATGGTTGTGTTTTCTTTCTATGATCCATAATCCATAGAATTCTAGTTGTTCTCTTCTACCTTACTATGTGTTCTTCATGATGCATGATAGTACATATATGGTAGGTTTTATTTCCTTATTTAGATTTATGCTTCTAAGCCTTATTCTATGAAGACCTATGCATGTTTTCATGTTTTCATTACCGAAAGCAATGATCCATCCTCCTATTGTTCTTGTCCTTGTTTTCTATTTCAAAATTCATCAAGATCCATGTTTGATTTATTTATGGTAACTTTTTGTTTCCTAATTTGGATCTTGATACCTTGATTTGATTAGTGTTTTGAGGTCCCCTATATGCTAGAATACTACTGATGTAGTCTACCCCTTGATTAGTACCCTTTTGAACCACCAAATTCGGATTTCATATCTCAAAACTCTGATTTTCTAAGCTACCGTCTGCATTGGTCGACTGATTGGTCGTTGGACCACTCGACCAATCCACTCGACCAATGAGTACAGCAACTCCAGAATTGGTCTGTTCGGATGTTTTGCTATATTTTCTGTTAGGGATCTTTCCTAATATGTTGTATATACTTGTTTAGGACCTTCTTCTCAAGTTTGCCAAGATCTTACTTGATTTCTTAGGATTCTTTGCGAGTTATAAAAGGTAAGGATGGTTATTTCCTTAATTACATAGATAGCATGAATCTAGTTTCTATATTTGAATATCATTAATATGTTTCTTAAATTAGATTCTTACAATGATATACTACTGTTGCATAACTTTGATTACGGTAGCATTACTTATTCATATTGAATTGATTCATGTATGATTTACTTACCAATGTTATACAAATGATTGTAAATATTGATTTCTTTCCATATATGGAGTTACCATATATGTGATGATATGAATTGATGCATGTGTATGCTTACGTATGGTTTGGAAAGGAGAGGTGTCCTTTTGACATTTCTGTCCTTGGACTACTACGGGAATATTATGGGATGTTTCCGGAGATGCCCTCTGGACACCTTCCTAAACTGTTGGATGACATATATAGGATTGTCTAGTAGTGTTTGGCTAGGATGTCCTGTTATGTCGGACCCTAATCGGAGGGGTATTGAGACCGAACGACCCGTGGTAGCAATGGGGATTCATGGGCGCTCAAGACCGGTAACCAACCCGTGAGAGGACAGGAATCACATTGTGGGGGCCATTTATTGGTAGGGTTGCATATGGTTAGACTTGGGCTCACGGGCGCTTAAGACCGGTAACCAACCCGTGAGAGGGCGTGAGAGCTTCCCGTTTACCATATGTGGATGATCAATAGGGTTGATGAGTCCGTAGTCCGAGTTGGTCGGTGCCATAGGATCCGGCCGACTCTAGTGTGAAGGATACCGGAAAGGATCGTCGGGGACGAGGAATGGAAGTATCTGGATCTGATTTGATGTAACCAAGTAGAAGACTTGCATTTGGCTAGGTATTACCCTGACATGCGCCAGTACTTATACCAAATGGTTGTGAGAGAGTGTGTTGACTTAACCCCCTGCCAAGGTTTGTCCTGAGGGATGAAGGACCCATTACCAATCGGTCGCCCGAGATATCTTAAATGGTTGGAGGGAATCCAAGATATCTTAAATGGTTGAGGATGTGAGTGGACTTTCCTAAAGAAGTACGGTGCTATGACTTAAAGCATGTCTGCCAATAGAGACCAGCATACATAGAGTTAGATTCATTCATTCATTGTTTGTCTCATATCATATTGCATTTATGATTGTTCTGGAATCCTGCCATTTATGTTATTATGGATTTTAAGCGCCTTCTTTGAGTTTCTTTGAAACTCATTCCTTTATTGTACAATGTTGTTAGACTATCCTGCAGGTACGGAATACTATGACGGTCCCTATGAGGAAGCGCAAGGCGAAGAGACATATCTCCAGGAAGGTGATTGCGGTTACCACAATTACTCTGAAGATCCCACGGGTGGTTATGCTCCGTACGATGCTTAGTCCGACCATTGAGTGGAAGCGTCCTTGTGCTATTTATGAGATCTACACCTACAAGGATGTCGTCTACAAAGTGGAGAATAATTTAGTTACCCAATGTACTTGCTACTGGGATTAGCTTTTACCTAGTTTATTCTTTCGAGCTACTTTTCCGCTGGATGTAAAGTGGGATTTTTGCTTCACTTTACTTATCTGTTTGACACTCTGATTATATCTATTATTCCGTTTCGTTTACGATTCATTCTTTCTTTATTGAATCAATGACTTATCTTCCGCACTCTTGTTATGGTTGTTCATGATTATGTTATTGTTTATGTGGGAGGTTGATCACTCGATACTTGATCTTCGGGCTGTGGATCACACTCTCGGGTATGCCGGATAGGGTACCGGCTGGGAGGGCGTGATGATTGGTATCAGAGCCCAAGGTTCGAGGAGATCCTAACCACAAAAGGCAACAACTGAACATTCCTGAGTCATTGATCTGAAGTGACTCTTCTACTCTTAGAAGTGAATAATAGAACACTGAATTAGAAACTTGAACTTTGAGGCATAACAGAACATTTCTGAATAACATACCATAATTATACTTGAACAAATGACACTAATGCAAGGAAAAGAAAAGTGCATAACATACAATAATTAAAGAGAAACAAAATGAACTTCATTAATTTCAAAAGTTTTTACAATGATTACATCTGAAATGCATAAATGGGAAATCCTAAGGTACGGTCTATCTAGGTGATCTACTCCGATCTCTATATGCTCGAACTCCTCTCGCTAGCTGAGTCACCCAGGGACCATACTCCTCTGTGGAAGTCAGATTATGGAAGATGTAGAAGGAAAGTGTGATGAAAAGGATGGCGTCAATCAAGGAGATATTCCTCATGATTATCCTCATCTGACATCATCATCCACCGAAGATCTCTCATGTAGTCTCATGTGAATGGTAGTCAATGGGGATCTGTGATCTAGTGTCCATGGAGTATCAAACAAAATGTAAGATAAAGTAAGCTCCGCAAGGGAGAGGAGAAAGTAGGAGGAATGATGTAAGAAAGATGATTGAAGCCAGGATGGTAAAAAGGCCATGATGGTGATGTTGATGTGAAAGGAAGTATGAGTCAAAGATGGATCCAAGGGAGCATGGAGAATGGGGGGGATAACTGGTAGTAAGAAAGATAAGAGGAGAAAAGTGGATGTAAGTAGGTAAGAAAAGCTGAGAATAAGGTGAGTTGAAGTGTGAAGAAGAGTGAAGTGAAGAGAATGAGAAAAGTGAGAGGAAGAAGGGGTCTAACAAAGCACACGATGACTCTACCTCACCGTGTATCGGAAGAGACAAGAGACATTTAATAGTGGATTTCAAGATTTGAGCCAAAGGGATTTTGTAATTTTGGAAAATTTCAAATTTGGGGAAATGATTTGAACATACTAGCATGTGCAAATACTTGGAATTTCATGTCTATGAAGTTGTTTTGATGAAAATCGATGAAACATGGATTAAAGGAAAAATTAGAAGAAAAATTTGGATTTTGAATTTAGGTCAAAATTGGATTTTTGAAAAGTTGAAATTGGTTAAATCAAATTGTATGGACATCTACAATGTCATCTTGAGCATGTAGATTTGATCTCGTAAAATTTAAGCGGTTTGAGAGAAAACGAAATTTTTCTAAAGATATCGATTTCGGTATAAAACTTTGAGATGAGCACCAAATGTGTTAAAACTTGTTGTCTATGCATGTCATTGTGTTTAAAACCTAGGAATATGTTTCTAAGCATTCCTAAGCATGATTTCTAGCATTGGATACAAGTGAAGCATGGTTTTATTGAAATGCAAGCATGAGAAGATGAAAATGGAAGAAAGAATGAGAGATTTACTTGTTTGTGAAGATGGTGTGTTGTGTTGTTGTTGTTGAAGACTAAATCACCCAAACACTTGTGGGAACTCTTGGATATTTTCCCTAGAGCCTTACCTTTAAGAAGTTAGAATGAGGTTGGAATGTGGAAATGAGGTATAATGGAATTTCGATGTTTCATTGGTCGAGATTGGTCGATGGGTCAGACCAACCACTGACCAATGGTCAGGGACCTCATTTGCTGTTGAATTTTTGGAAAATGTGATTTTTGCCTTATGGAGTATTGTTTGATGACTATATGGATATATTTGAGCATGATTTAAGTTTTCAAATCATTTGGACTTGTGGTTTATGTTGAATCTTGAAATTGGTATTTTGATGTTCTCGGTTTTTAGAATGGTTACTAGAGAAGTGGGCGTGGTGAATCAGTGGTCATGGAGGTGGTGAAATACTGGGAGGTGGTGAAGTACCTCATGGAGGTGGTGAGATACCAAATGGATCGGACTCATGAGATCCGGTGCCCGAATGTTGGAAGTTTAGAGATATGAATATTATGGGAATATGATGCGAAAAGGGGGTAAAGATGTTGGTGGGTTTCATGACTGATAAGAGACCGGTGGTAATGTGAATCCTATGGATGAATGCGGAGGTTTAGGGAACTCCTCATACTCTTGATGGAGAGTTTTAGAAGATGAAGACCCACTTTAGGTGTTACAAGGACCCTTGTTTCCTAACAAGTGGCTTCGTGAGTTGGAGAAGGCTTGGCATCTGAATGCGAAGCTGAAGATTTTGTTTTGAGGAAGTTGAACAAGAAGCTGATGCATGGTGGATCTCCACTGTCTGTTTTGGAAGGTTTGCATAGGAGTTGTAACTTGGGAGTTATTCAAAATTTGATGAACATGAGTAAGGATGCAAAGGAAGCTGAGTTTATGATTCGACTCAAGGAACTTTGTCTTGTTGGAGTACCAACGAAGTTCGAGGAGCTCATTCTTGCTCAGATTCTTTGAAGGAAGACTGAAAGAAAGAAGTTCTTAAAGGGCCATTAAAGTTATCAGGAGCCTATAGTGAGTATGCTAAGTGGTGAGAATCGAAGAAGTTGGAAGAAAAAGAAGAAAGGTGTGGGAAGCTTGCGAAGGAAGGTTTGGTGGATGAATGACGTGTTATGGAGACCACACCACCCCACTCCACCTTTCAGCAAGAGTGTAGGTGAACAGGGAGCAGCGGCAGTTTAAACGAGATGGCAAAGACCAAGCAAATGAAGTGCAAGTGCAAGTGGAGTGCAAGGCCTTTTGTTGAAGTCCTGTGAGCAGTTGGATCAGAACGTTGCTCAGCAAGAAGCTGGTCATTTTGCTCGTGCTGTCGGGGGAGCAGCCTCCAGGTGGTGAAGAGTGCTCTGCTCCTCCTGGTAGAGTTTTCAGTATTTCAGATCGAGCGGGATCCAAGCCATGATGTGATTAGGGTACATTGTTAGTGCTCTATTCGCATTTGTCTTATTTGATACGGGTGCATCTCATTCGTTCATGTCATCTGCATTCATCAAGAAGACTAACCTAATCCGAGAAGTTGTCTAGTTGTTTATTGATTAGTACACCTACGGTCTGTTGTGAAACTAGATAAGGGGTTATCTAAATGTCTGTGTTGATTGGTGAGAAGAACTTGGAAGCCAATTTTGTGATTCTTGACATGAAGGACTTCGATGTTATTTTGGGAATTGATTGGTGACAGCCCATAAAGCTGTGTTCCTTTGTTCCTCAAAGAAGATTCAGTTCCATATATGTGGAAGTCCGGTCTTTGAATTTCAAGGTGAAAAGAGAAGGGTTTGTAAGAAGGTGCTGTCAGACCGATGCAAGTCTATGCCCTAGTGGATGATGCTTCATCTGAAGGCAAGGGTATAGTGGAGAAAAGAGTCGACGAAGTCGAGTTGTCTGGACTTTGTTGATGTCTTCACGATGATCTATCGGAGTGCCTCCGGACAGAGATGTCGAATTCTCTATTGATCTCGTCCCTGGTGCGCTCCGGTATCTAAAGCTCCGTATAGGATGGCTCCTACTGAGTTGAAAGAGTTGCAAAATCAGTTGAATGAGCTCATTGATAGAGGTTTCGTACAGCCTAGTGTGTCACCTTGGGGAGCTCCGGTCTTGTTCGTCAAGAAGAAAGACGGTAGTATGCGCTTGTGCATCGACTACCGTGAGTTGAATAAGTTGACTATCAAGAATAGATATCCACTGCCCAGAATCGATGATCTCTTCGATCAGTTGAAGGGTGCAGTTGTGTTCTCGAAGATTGACTTAAGGTCCGGATATCACCAATTGAAAGTGAAGTCTAGTGATATCTTCAAGACAGCTTTCCGAACGCGGTATGGTCACTACGAGTTTAGAGTCATGCCTTTCGGATTGACCAATGCTCCTGCGGTGTTCATGGACCTCATGAACCGAGTATTTCATGATGTGCTTGATAAGTTTGTGATTGTTTTCATTGATGACATCTTGATCTATTCGAAGAGCGAAGAAGAGCATGCGTGTCATCTAAGTTTCACTTTGCAAAGGTTGCGGGAAAAGAAGTTGTTTGCTAAGTTTAGCAAGTGTGATTTCTGGCTTAAGAGAGTGGTTTTCCTTGGTCATGTAGTTTCAGCCGAAGGTATTCGTGTCGATCCTGAAAAGGTCCAAGCTGTGGCTGATTGGGAGAGACCGAAGTCAGTAACGGAAATAAGAAGTTTTCTTGGATTGGCGGGTTACTACCGAAGGTTTATTGAGAACTTTTTTCGGTTGGCTGCTCCTATGACTAAGTTGACCAGGAAAGAAGAGAAGTTTGTTTGGTCTGACGCCTGTGAGAAGAATTTCCAAGAGTTGAAGGATAGATTGACAAGTGCCCCGGTTTTGACTATACCTGATAGTTCCGGTGGTATGACAGTTTATACCGATGCGTCAAAGATTGGTTTGGGTTGTGTACTGATGCAACATGGCAAGGTCGTAGCCTATGCTTCTCGGCAATTGAAGGATTATGAGCGGAATTACCCCACTCACGACCTAGAACTTGCCGCCGTTGTCTTTGCTTTGAAGATTTGGAGACAAAGGAGATGGTTGGAACCTCGTCTCCGATTATGATTGTGATATTCAGTATCATCCTGGGAAAGCAAATGTTGTTGCCGATGCTCTTAGTAGGAAGAACCAGAAGAAGACTTTGGATTTGAATGCTTTGAGTTTACCATTGTGGTCTTCTATTGAGAATTTTGATTTGGAAATCGTTCCTGAGAATTCTGATTTTATTCTTTTCGCCATGACGGCAAGATCTGGTCTTAGAGATAAGATTGTTGCCTGCAGAGTTCGATCAAGAGTTTTTGACCAAAGTTGAGAAGATTTCTTGAATCCGAGTCGGACCCCGACTTTGGTATATCCATGGATGGTGCTTTGTTGTTTAGAGGAAGACAGTGTGTGCCGCAAACGATGAAGTTAAGAATGAAATATTGAAGGAAGCACACCATCTTCTAGCACCCGGAAGCACCAAGATGTACAAGGACTTGAAGGAACATTTTTGGTGGATTGGTCTAAAGGCGGATGTTGACGATTTTGTTGCCAAGTGTGAGACTTGCCAACGTGTGAAAGCCGTCGACAACCTCCATCTGGATTACTTCAACCCCTTCCTATTCCTAGTTGGAAGTGGGAAGATATCTCCATGGACTTTGTGACTAGCTTGCCTCGGACAAGTAAAGGCAATGACACTGTGTGGGTGATTGTTGATAGGTTGACCAAATCAGCCCATTTCATTCCTATGAAGATCACTCATACTCTGGATAAGCTAGCCAGGCTTTATGTGGATAATGTGGTTCGTCTGCATGGTGTGCCTTTGAGTATTGTTTCGGATCGTGATCCTAGGTTCACCTCAAGGTTTTGGAACAGTTTGCAGAAGGCCTTGGGAACCCAATTGAACTTGAGTACAGCTCATCATCCACAGTCTGATGGACAATCTGAGCGGACAATTCGGACATTGGAAGACATGCTCAGATCTTGCATGGTGGATATGGGTGGTAATTGGGATGAACACCTAGCTTTGGTTGAGTTTGCCTATAACAACAGTTATCAAGCAACAATAGGCATGGCTCCATTCAGGGCTTTGTATGGTAGTACTTGTAGGACACCTTTGTCTGGATCGAGACAGGTGAAAGAAAAGTCTTAGGTCCTGAGATGATTGAAGCTACAAGTGCTATGGTAGATATGATAAGAGAAAGGATTAAGTCCCTTATCGAGACAGAAATCTTATGCTGATAAGAGAAGGACCGATTTGGAATTTCAAGTTGGAGAGAAAGTTTTTCTGAAGGTCTCACCAATGAAGGGTGTGATGAGATTCAATGTTAAGGGTAAGCTTAGCCCTCGTTACATTGGACCTTTCGAGATTTTGGAAAAGGTTGGACCTGTTGCGTATCGATTAGCATTACCTCCGTCTCTTGCTGGTGTGCACAATGTGTTCCATATTTCGATGCTCCGAAAATACATAGAGAATCCGGAACACATTTTGCAGCAAGCACTGAAGGACTTAGTGCTGATTTGACCTATGATGAAGAACCGCAAATCCTGGATAGGAAGGACAAGCAGCTGGGAATCGCGCCATTCCTTTGGTGAAGATTCGGTGGAAGAACCATACCCCTGAAGAAGCTTCTTGGGAGAAGGAAGAAGACATGAAGGAGAAGTTTCCTTACCTATTTGGAAGCACAGGTACGCTTTCAATTTCGGGGACGAAATTTCTTTAAGGGGGAGAATGTGAAACCCAGCCCTAACCTTGACCCGGAAACCTTGTTATTTGTAGGTCCGATGACCCGAAGTAAAGTAAGAAGTCAGCTTTGGGCCATCCCAGAGAGGACTTGGTGTCTGGCTTTGAATCCATGAAGGTTGATGATGAGGTTCTATTTATGGAAACAGAATCTGATGAAGATCTAATTAGTTGATGGACTTGGAGTGATCTCTATCTTCGTTTGAAGGCATTTCTACCTACTAGGTAAGTCACTTGACTTGTGTGCAAAACCCCTTTAGGTTTGGATTTGATCCGGGCCTTCAATTCCCTGTTTTGGCCTTCTTCATGCATTGGTCGATGATTGGTCGGCGGGCCAGTCGCCAATCCACTCGACCAATGGGTCTTGTCTTTGGCAATTAGGTTGATTCTTGCTCTATTTAAGTCTAACCTCGAGTCCACTTCGTATTTGCTGCCTCCAAACCCCTCGGAACAGACCAAAGACCTCTGCAAGTCATCTCTCTTGCATCCTTGGAGTTTTCTTGGCGGATCTTCGTCGGAACTCTTCTTTTTGCATCAAAAGGTATGTCTACTCTCTCTTCTTCTCCTACATCTTTGTTTTTCTTTCCTTTTTGAGTTGAGACAGTAGAAGAGATGCTGCATCCTCTGTTGCAAACATCTCCGAACATGTTCTCATGATCATCCTAAGGATTTAAGGCTAGAACAATGATCTTAACCATGATCATTGCAAGCTTTTGAAGGATTCATGATCAAACCATGATTTAATCTCTGTTAATTTCCTAATCTGAATTCGATCTCTTTGGATCTTCTTTCATTGATCATGTTAGTGGTTAATGGTTGTGTTTTCTTTCTATGATCCATAATCCATAGAATTCTAGTTGTTCTCTTCTACCTTACTATGTGTTCTTCATGATGCATGATAGTACATATATGGTAGGTTTTATTTCCTTATTTAGATTTATGCTTCTAAGCCTTATTCTATGAAGACCTATGCATGTTTTCATGTTTTCATTACGAAAGCAATGATCCATCCTCCTATTGTTCTTGTCCTTGTTTTCTATTTCAAAATTCATCAAGATCCATGTTTGATTTATTTATGGTAACTTTTTGTTTCCTAATTTGGATCTTGATACCTTGATTTGATTAGTGTTTTGAGGTCCCCTATATGCTAGAATACTACGATGTAGTCTACCCCTTGATTAGTACCCTTTTGAACCACCAAATTCGGATTTCATATCTCAAAACTCTGATTTTCTAAGCTATCGTTGCATTGGTCGCTGATTGGTCGTTGGACCACTCGACCAATCCACTCGACCAATGAGTCAGCAACTCTCAATTGGTCTGCTTTCGGATGTTTTGCTATATTTTCTGTTAGGGATCTTTCCTAATATGTTGTATATACTTGTTTAGGACCTTCTTCTCAAGTTTGCCAAGATCTTACTTGATTTCTTAGGATTCTTTGCGAGTTATAAAAGGTAAGGATGGTTATTTCCTTAATTACATAGATAGCATGAATCTAGTTTCTATATTTGAATATCATTAATATGTTTCTTAAATTAGATTCTTACAATGATATACTACTGTTGCATAACTTTGATTACGGTAGCATTACTTATTCATATTGAATTGATTCATGTATGATTTACTTACCAATGTTATACAAATGATTGTAAATATTGATTTCTTTCCATATATGGAGTTACCATATATGTGATGATATGAATTGATGCATGTGTATGCTTACGTATGGTTTGGAAAGGAGAGGTGTCCTTTTGACATTTGTCCTTGGACTACTACGGGAATATTATGGGATGTTTCCGGAGATGCCCTCTGGACACCTTCCTAAAACTGTTGGATGACATATATAGGATTGTCTAGTAGTGTTTGGCTAGGATGTCTGTTATGTCGGACCCTAATCGGAGGGGTATTGAGACCGAACGACCCGTGGTAGCAATGGGGATTCATGGGCGCTCAAGACCGGTAACCAACCCGTGAGAGGACAGGAATCACATTGTGGGGGCCATTTATTGGTAGGGTTGCATATGGTTAGACTTGGGCTCACGGGCGCTTAAGACCGGTAACCAACCCGTGAGAGGACGTGAGAGCTTCCGTTTACCATATGTGGATGATCAATAGGGTTGATGAGTCCGTAGTCCGAGTTGGTCGGTGCCATAGGATACGCCGACTCTAGTGTGAAGGATACCGGAAAGGATCGTCGGGGACGAGGAATGGAAGTATCTGGATCTGATTTGATGTAACCAAGTAGAAGACTTGCATTTGGCTAGGTATTACCCGACATGCGCCAGTACTTATACCAAATGGTTGTGAGAGAGTGTGTTGACTTAACCCCCCGCCAAGGTTTGTCTGAGGGATGAAGGACCCATTACCAATCGGTCGCCCGAGATATCTTAAATGGTTGGAGGGAATCCAAGATATCTTAAATGGTTGAGGATGTGAGTGGACTTTCCTAAAGAAGTACGGTGCTATGACTTAAAGCATGTCCGCCAATAGAGACCAGCATACATAGAGTTAGATTCATTCATTCATTGTTTGTCTCATATCATATTGCATTTATGATTGTTCGGAATCCCGCCATTTATGTTATTATGGATTTTAATCGCCTTACTTGAGTTTCTTTGAAACTCATTCCTTTATTGTACAATGTTGTTAGACTATCCTGCAGGTACGGAATACTATGACGGTCCCTATGAGGAAGCGCAAGGCGAAGAGACATATCTCCGGGAAGGTGATTGCGGTTACCACAATTACTCGAAGATCCCACGGGTGGTTATGCTCCGTACGATGCTTAGTCCGACCATTGAGTGGAAGCGTCCTTGTGCTATTTATGAGATCGACACCTACAAGGATGTCGTCTACAAAGTGGAGAATAATTTAGTTACCCAATGTACTTGCTACTGGGATTAGCTTTTACCTAGTTTATTCTTTCGAGCTACTTTTCCGCTGGATGTAAAGTGGGATTTTTGCTTCACTTTACTTATCTGTTTGACACTCTGATTATATCTATTATTCCGTTTCGTTTACGATTCATTCTTTCTTTATTGAATCAATGACTTATCTTCCGCACTCTTGTTATGGTTGTTCATGATTATGTTATTGTTTATGTGGGAGGTTGATCACTCGATACCTGATCTTCGGGCTGTGGATCACACTCTCGGGTATGCCAGATAGGGTACCGGCTGGGAGGGCGTGACATATAGGGTTGATGAGTCCGTAGTCAGGGACTATGAGGACTCTAGTGTGAAGGATGCCGGAAAGGATTTCCAGGGGCGAGGAATGGACGTATCTGGATCTAACTTGATGTAACTGAGTAGAAGACTTGCATTTGGCTAGGCTTTGACCTTGACATGCGCCGGTACTTAGACCAATGGTGATGTGAAAGAGTGGTGACTTAACCCCCAGCCATGGAATGTCCCAAGGGATGCCGAACCCACTACCAAAAGGCGTTGTGTGATGAGACCCTCCTAAAGGAGTATGGTGCTATGACTTAAAGCATGTCTGCCAATAGAGACCAGCATACATAGAGTTAGAATCATATTGCATCATGTGTTTCATATCATATAGCATTTTACTTTGCTTTGAAATCCTGCCATTTGTGTTGTTATGGATTAACTGCCTTACTGAGTTTCTTTGAAACTCATTCCTTTTGTACAATGTATTGTTAGATTTCTCTACAGGTTCTGAGTATCATGACTACTCGTATGAAGAAGCGCAAGGAGAAGAGGCATATCTCTAGGAAGGTGATTGCGGTTACAACAATTACACTGAAGATTCTGCGGGTGGTTATGCTGCGTACGATGCTTCGTCCGACCGTAGAGTGGAAGCGCCCTTGCGCCATTGTTGAGATTTATACCTATAGAGATGTTGTCTATAAGACTGAGAACGATTTAGTTACTTATTGTACCTGCTATTGGGATTAGTTTTCATTCCTTTTCCTTTTCTTTTAGTACTACTTTTCCGTTGGTTGTAGAGTGGGATTCCGCCTCACTTTACTTATTGATTTAGAGATTCTGGTTGTCTTTCGTACTCTGATGATATATGATTTAATCATTCCTTATTTGGATCATTGTTTATCTTTTGCACATTGATTATTATTGTTCATGATTATGTTATTGTCTATGTGGGAGGTTGATTACCTCAATACTTGATCTTCGGGGCTGTGGATCACACACTCGTGTATGCCAGGTAGGGTATCGGCTAGGTGGATGTGACATTATGGATGCTTATTCTGATTATAATCAAATTCTTATGAAGAAGGAGGACCAACCCCATACAGCATTCATGACAAATCGGGAAAGCTATTGTTATAAGGTTATGCCTTTTGGATTAAAAAATGCTGGGGCAACATATCAGAGGGCAATGAATAAATTGTTTGCTGACCAGATTGGAAGAAATATGGAGGTTTATGTGGATGATCTTCTCGTAAAAAGTCAATTTAGATCTGATCATCTCACTGATTTAAGGGAATGCTTTGATGTACTCAGAAGGAATGGAATAAGACTCAATCCTGAAGAGTGCGCATTTGGAGTTTCATCTGGTAAATTCCTTGGTTATATGGTTACACAGAGGGGTATTGAGGAGAATCCAGAGAAAATCAGAGCCATTTTGAATATGACATTTCCCAACAATATGAAAGAAATCCAAAGTTTAACAGGAAGACTTGCGGCATTGAGCAGATTTGTATCAAAATCAGGAGATAAATGCGCACCATTCTTCAAGGCGTTAAAAAATCTAAATGCACTTAACGAATTCAGGTGGTCAGAAGACTGTCAAAGTTCATTTGAAGAATTGAAAATTGAATATGACATTTCCCAACAATATGAAAGAAATCCAAAGTTTAACAGGAAGACTTGCGGCATTGAGCAGATTTGTATCAAAATCAGGAGATAAATGCGCACCATTCTTCAAGGCGTTAAAAAATCTAAATGCACTTAACGAATTCAGGTGGTCAGAAGACTGTCAAAGTTCATTTGAAGAATTGAAAATGAGGCTGACCAGTCCACCAGTTCTATCTCTACCAAAGCCAGGAGAGGTCTTGTAGATATATTTATCTTCTTCGAAAGCGGCAGTGAGTGCGGTATTAATTCGAAAAGTAGGTACTATCCAAAATCCTATCTACTTTGTAAGTCATACATTGTTAGATGCAGAGTCTAGATATCTGGAATTTGAAAAACAGGCTTTAACTTTGATAATAGCGACCAGAAAGCTTAGGCCCTATTTTTAGGTTCATCCAATTATTGTTCTTAGTAACTGGCCTTAAAAGAAAATATTACATAAGCCTGATCTTGCGGGGAGAATGGTGTCATGGGCAGTAGAGTTGATAGAACATGATATAGATTATAAACCCAGAACTGCGATAAAGGCACAGGTGTTGGCTGATTTTATTACTAAGAGTATTTCATCACCAGAGGAAGGAAAAGATTCCAATGGAATATCTACTAAGTGGACTCTACATGTGAATAAATCGAGTCATTCTCAAGGATCAGGAGCAGGCGTGATTTTACAAAGTTAGTTCGGATTTGTAATTCAGAATGCACTTCGATTTAATTTTCACGCTTCAAACAATGAAGCAGAGTATGAGGCTCTCATTGCAGGATTACGACTGGCCAAATCCCTCTGTGTGCAGAACATTGAAGTAAAAAGCGATTCTGAGCTGGTGGTCAGTCAAGTTACAGGAGTATATGATGCGAAAGATGATTGGATGATAAGTTATCTCAAGAAGGTGTTGGAATGTAAAGGATGGTTTTCACAATTCTCGATCATGAGAATATCTAGAAATCAAAACACGATGGCAGATTCTCTGGCGAAATTAGCATCTACAAAATCTACTTCTTTACCGCAGGCTGTATATATTGAGGAACTGGATATCCCAGCATATTCAGAGCCAGAGATAATGGAAATTGATGCAGAAATATCTTGGATGAATCCTATTATACAGTATCTAAAAGAGGGTACTCTCCCTGAAGACAGAGAAAAGGCCACAACTGTGAAAAGAAGAGCTGCCAAGTTTATTCTAAAGAATGAACCGTTATATAAAAGAACTGTTTCAGAACCACTTTTGAAATGTTTGGGACCATCTGATGCACAATATGCTCTAGCAGAGGTCCATGAAGGAATCTGTGGAAGTCATCTAGGCGGGAAGGCTTTTGCTTATAAAGTTCTAAGTCAAGGATTCTATTGGCCGCGCAAGCAAATTGAAGCAATTGAGTATGTAAGGAGATGTCATCAATGTCAAATTCATGCTCTAATTCAGAACCAACCGGCGGAACAACTGACATCAATTCTCAATCCCATTCCATTTGCAATGTCGGGGATGGATCTACTTGGTCCATTTCCTGTTACGACCGGAGGGAAGAAATTTCTGGTAGTTGCAATTGATTACATCACAAAATGGGTGGAGGCAGAAGCCTTAGCCACAACCACCACAAATCAAATTGAGAAGTTTTTCAGAAACAAGGTTATCTTCATATATGGTCTGGCAAAGGTTTTATAGACGGATCATGGAACTCAATTTGACAATGAAAGATTCAAGGAATTCTGTGCAGATTATCACATCGAATGCAAGAACTCCTCTGTAGCATATCCTCAATGTAATGGTCAAATCAAGGTAACCAATAGAACACTTCTACAAGGAATTAAGAGGAGACTGGATGAGGCAAATAGCCTGTGGATCGATGAATTACCTCATGTGTTGTGGGCGTAAAGGACTACAGTCAGAATACCAATGGGAGAAACACCCTTTAAGCTGGCATATGGGTCCAAGGCATTGGCTCCAGTCGAGGTTATGGTAGGATCAGACAGATCAGAAAGGTTTGATCCAATGACTAATGAAGAAGGATTGAGGGTAAATCTTGAGTTTTTAGATGAAGTCAGGGAGAGAGCTCTATATCGCAATATAGAATACCAGAGGAGAACAACGGCATACTATAACGATCGTGTCAGACCTAAATCTTTTAGAGTGGGGGATTTGGTCTTGAGAAAGAAATCAACATCAGATCCGAGGAACTGTGGAAAGCTTTTTGCAAACTGGGAAGGACCATATGTGGTGACAAAAACTGTAAGCAAAAATACATATTGGCTTAAGGATGCTTATGGGAGCTGTTTGAGACGACCATGGAATGTAATTCACCTCAAGAAATACTATCAATAGAAAGGAAACAGAATTTTCTGGTATTCTTGAAGAAATCATTTTAACAACCATTGTCATCAAAAGATTCTTCTTCAATTTGCGCAAAAGGTCTTTTTCATTGAACCAATCTTCTGATCATGCCTTCTAACGCTGATTCAGGGTCATTCCTTCCGAAGGTGATCCCGACTTTCCGAAGTCAGGCTCTAGAAAGCAGCCTTCCGGGGCAACATTATGAGGTCTGATCATGCCTTCCAACGCTAATCCAGGGTCATTCCTTCCAAGGGTGATCCCGACTTTCCGAAGTCAGGCTCTAGAAAGCCAGCCTTCCGAGGCCTGATTATGCTAGCTGATCACGGATCATTCCTTCCGAGGGTGGTCCCGACTTTTCGTAAGTCAGGCTCAAGTAGCCAGCCTTCCTAGGCCTGGTCATGCTTTCCGGAGCTGATCACGGATCATTCCTTCCGAGGGTGGTCTCGACTTTTCGTAAATCAGGCTCAAGTAGTGTGAAACCCGGCCCTAACCTTAACACGAATACTCTTTGATTGTAGGTCTGAAGACCCGAAGTAGAAGTGAAAGTCAACTATGGGCCATATTGGTAGAAGATATAGTGTTCGACTCCAAACCTATGGAGATTGAAGATGATGCCCCATACTTGAAGACAGTGTTGGATATAGAGAAGAGACTGCACCTTGATGAAGAGAAGATTAGTTGATGACCTTAGAGCTTGGTGGGATATGATTTAAAGCCATTTTTCCATGCTAGGTATGTTATAGAATATGTGTTTAAAGTTTCGTTTGATTTCGAGTAGTGGAAGACCCTCAAATCCTGTCTTTGGCTTTCGCTGTCAGCTTGGGTAGAGTGCTTGGGTCGACTGGGCCATGCTACCCAGCCAATCGACCCAGAGATGTTGAACTCGAACATAATCTTCTATTTTGAGTATCTTGCTATATATACCCCATGACTTCATGATTTTAGTATCCCTAGCCTCCATAACACTTAGAGAACGAAGGGAAACCATCTCCAAGCCTCCAAGAGTGAAGAAGAAGACCTAATCTTGCAATCTTGCAAATTCTCTCTCTTGTTCTTCAATTAAAGGTTAGTATTCTATCTTTTATGTTAATGATTTATTCTTTCCATGATCACTCTCATCTCTGAACTGAGATTATGATGAAGATGCTGCAACCTTGTAGTCATATCTTTACAATCTCTTTTCATTCTCTTGTACTATGATCATCTCATTCATTCTTGACATGATTCTTATGATTTCTTCTTCAACTATGATAATATTCCTATTTTGATTCATTCTAACATTATAGATGCTTCTCTATGATTATTCATACCTTTGATCTACTGTGTTCTTGTACTAGAATGAGATCTAATCATCTCTAGTTCATCTCTTTCATTCATAGCATGTTTCCAATGAAAACTATGATTTTTACCAAAATAGAAACTATGATTCTAATTTAGTAAGTAATGGTTTTAATGGTGGTTTGATGTCTAAATTATGCTTTTTAGTCTTAGACTACTGTGTTAGACATTCTCTCCAAGTTTCGTCGCATTCCGGTTTGTGTAGCATAGGTTTCGGATCAGGATTCTCTTTTTATTTTTGGATTTGCTCTTGGGCAAATTGCCTGGGTCGACTGGAGCACTCAACCCAACCAATCAACCCGCAAGAACATAATCTGTTTTCTTCGTCTGATTCGATTCGATTCATGCTTATTCTTTTAGGACTACTTCTTAATGATTGTGTGATGCTATTCTAGGGTTTATTTGCTAACTTTGGATTCATCCTCTTGTCCGTCCGGAATATTCTCGAATCTATTTAAGGTAAGGAAAGTTGTTACCATATTAACATAGATTGCATAGATTTAGTTTCTAATTTGGGAACTACTTAGATTTGCTACTGTTATGTTAGTTTCTATTATGATATGAATGCTGCAAGTACATTAAGATCTTGTTTCCTTATTTACTTTATATACTTGATTATGTATGAATACTTACTCATGTATGTTTTCTTATTTATTTAATCTTGTCTTATTATACTCTTTCATATGATGAGATATCTGTCATGGATGATATGACTGAATTATGGTTGTGATTGTTTAGGTATGATTTGGGATTGGGGAATGTCCTTTTGACATTTCTGTCCTTGGACCTCATTGGGAGTAGTATGGGATATTTCCAATGTTGCCCTTTGACACTTTCCCAGATTATTGGTTTCCATACCTAGGACTTGTCTAGCAGTGTTTGGCTAGGTTACACCTTGTTATATCAGACCCGATTCGGAAGGGTATTGAGACCGAAAGACCTGTGGTAGCAATGGGGATTCATGGGTGCTCAAGACCGGTGAGTTATATCCGTGAGGGGACATGAATCACATTGTGGGGGCCATTTATGGGTAGAGTTGCATATGGATAGACTTGGGCTCATGGGCTTTCAAGACCGGTAACAAACCCGTGAGAGGACATGAGAGCTTCCCGTTTACTATATGTGGATGACCTATAGGGTTGATGAGTCCGTATTTGAGAGAGTCGGATACGCTGACTCTAGTGTGAAGGATACTGGAAAGGATCCCGAGAGGGGAGGAATGGACGTATCTAGATCTGAGTTGATGTAACTAAGTAGAAGACTTGCATTGGGCTAGGCTTTACCTTGACATGCGCCAATACTTAGACCAAACGGTGATGTGAGAGAGAGGTGACTTAACCCCTAGCCATGGATTGTTCGAGATGGATGAAGGACCCTTTGCCAACCGATGATGTGTGATTGAGACCTACCCAAAGAAGTATGGTGCTATGACTTAAAGCATGCCTGCCTATAGAAACAAATATACATAGAGTTAGACTCATACATGCATTGTTGTCTCATATCATATCACTTTATGCTTTGTTTGTGATACTATGTTATTTATGCTATTATGAAATAACTTGCCTTGCTGAGTTTCTTTTGAAACTCACTCCTTTTTGTACAATATCCTTTGTTAGATTATTCTACAGGTTTTGATGGCTATGAAGCGCAATATGAGGAAGCGCAAGATGAAGAAGCATACCATACGCAAAGTGTTGGCGATTACGAAGATTACTGTGAGGATCCCTCGAGTGGTCTCTCTTGTTACCAGGATTAGCCCTACTGTGGAGTGGGAGCGTCTGAGCGTAATCGATGAAGTCTACGTTTATGAGGACATCCTTTATAAAGTAGAAAAGACTCTAGTTTAGTTAGATTATATCTTTCTTTCTTGTCTTTAGAATCAGTTGTAATCCCATTTGATTTTCAAACTCCATTCCGCTGTACTCGTGGAGTGAGATTCCGCCTCACTCTATTTTTGGATTTATATATCTATTGGTATCTTTTCCGCACTCTGTGATTATCTCGTTACTTAACTTTGATTCATTTGAATAATATTGGTAACATTGATTTAGTCTTGTTCTTGATTATATTGTTGTGAATGTGGGAGGTTGATTTTACTAACTACTAGATCTTGTGGACTGTGGATCACACACTTGAATATGCCAGATAGGGTACCGGCTAGGTGGATGTGACAAGTAGCCAGCCTTCCGAGGCCTGGTCATGCTAGCTTAATCATGGATCATTCCTTCCGAGGATGGTCCCAACTTTCCGAAGTCAGGCTCAAGTAGCCAGCCTTCCAAGGTAGCCTTTCGATCGAGGGCAAAGGAGCTGATCAAGAAAAATTTTCACAAAGCCGATTATATGGAGGATTTTAATAAAAAACGCAAACACTTTTCTTCAAACTATTGCCTAAGAATATCTGATCAATTATGAAAGCTTCATCAGCAATTCTTCTATAAAGATATCTGATCAGTTATAACAGCTTCATTAGTTGTATTCTCTTCAGGAATATTTCGTTGGAAGCTAATCAAAGATATAGTAGTTGGTCAGAAGGGTGATATCTAATTAGATGTGCAACAACTTGAGGATGGTTATCATTTACATCTGTGGTCAATATTGCAAAGGTTCTCTTCGAAATATTATTTTCTCAAAACCACAAGGAGCAAAAGAAAAGAAAGGGAAATTCTATTGATATAAAAAGATTGACAAAGTCAAAGATCTTATATTAAAAAGGTTAACAAAAAGGTAAGTTGAAAAGCAAAAGAGAATGTTTTCTTATATCTTTGAATTTGCAGGTGGATCATCATCTGCAACAACTTCTTTATCACCTTGAGGAGGTGAATCATCATCATCATTTTGATCACTGGCAGAGTGACTGTTGCCAGAACTGGAAGAATCATCATTGTCATCATCATTATCATCTTCTGAAGAACTATCTGAGTTCGGGTGCTTTAAATTCCTAAGATCAAAAAATTTTCTAGATGGGAGAAATTCTGGGGGCAGCAGCTTGAAATCCATATTGGGGTAAATCTTGAGGATTTTCGAAAAGATTTGGTCAAAGCAGTCCTTTACTATATTCTTGCAAAATCCAAGGAAAGTTGGATTATCTCTAACTTCCTTCATGGATGAGGTAACTGAGCTGAGGACAACTTGATGTTCATCTTGCATTCTTTTTTTTTCTACCTCAAATTGTCTTCTTTCTGACTGCATATCTTCGAGCATAAAGGTTTTATCTTTCAAAGTCTCATCTAAAAGAACATTTAGATTTTCTTTTTCCTGTGAAATCAAACTCAAGGAAACCCTGAGCTATCTTTTTCTGCTGCAACCTCGCAAAGTCTCAATCCAAAACTATCATTCTGATTTTCCAAAATAGATTTTTCCTGCAAAATTGAGTTAAAGGCTTTAAGATGGTATTCATGAGCCAACTCCAAGTCTGCATTCAATTTTTCAGTCCTTTCAAACTTTTCCAGGAATTCATTCTTCTCTCTTTCAACATCTTTTGACCAGGCGAAGGCTCTGGCTAATTTTTCTGTGAGATCTTCTCTCTCAACAGTAGCAATTTTGGCCCTTTCTAGGGCATCATTCTTTGACATTTTGAGCTAAAGAAGCTCATCCTTGTGTTTCAAAACAACACTCCTTAACATAGAAACCTCTTCCTGCAAGTCAGTGCATAAATTAGAGCATAGTTGGTAGTCAGTTTGTAAATCATCTATGTCATTGATCAAATCTATTTCTCTGAATTCAGCAGCTGTCAATTTTCTTTCTGAAGAGTTCAAACTTTTCAGAGTTCTTGTACCTCATTGACTAGTTCCAAATTTCTTTTAATCAGGCTGTCATTTTCCTGAGACAAAACTTTTTCTCTTTCCAGTACTTCAGAAAAAGCTTTGAAAGCAACTCCAAAACATCTGTAGGTTAATCAATAAAGACCAAATAGAGTAAATACATAAAATCAATAGTAGATCAGTTTTAATAAGAAAGATAGAAATTTGTTCCTTACCCCCATCCATGCGAGTAAAGATCAGGGTCAAACATACGGGCTGTTTCTCTCTTGTCACAAGGAATCCTTCCCTTAGTTCCCCATTCTCTGGCAACCTCCCAATTACTGCTAGCTGTATGATTCTCTTTCAAAATCCATCCAGGGTTAAAGAGATCTCCCGAGTCAGCAACACTTTGGGTATCATCTGGTTAACCAGGATTTGGTTGGAGATTGGCAACCTCAATCATATTATGAGGATCCACATTCACAGCTGCATCATTTGAATCAGCATGCATAGCAAAATCTTCAGCTGCAATGTTTTCTTGATCTCCAAGACCAATTTGGGGATCAACTTCAAGGATTTCTTCAGGTGGTGGGATATTCTGGACATTTTCTTCAGGAACAGAAGCTATATTAATGTCTGGAATGGCATCATTCACAGCAGGATTTGGTAAGGGTAAAACAAAAACAAGAGGAACATTCATAGAAATATTTTCATTCTGAAGAATACTTTCAGATATATTTTCTTCAGCAACAACTTCCAAAGGAGGATTGGAAACATCAACATTCACATCAAATAATTGATCAGCAACTTGTTCAATGATTTCACCTGCAGCATGAGCGAGTATATCTTCAGCAATTTTCTTCAGATGATCAAAAGAGTAATAAAAAATTTCCTTACCTTGACCTTCATTCTCGACCATCTTTTCTGGAAGAATTGAAGTGTCATGGGGTAATTTGGCTGATGTAGTGGGAAATATGTGTTCTATAACTTCTTCAACATTGATTTCAATAGCAGTGGGGGCTTCTTCTTGAGGATTGTTTTCTTCAGTCGGGGCTTCAGTGGGGGTAGAATCAGATTCTTTCTTCTTCCTCTTCTTAGAACTAGATAACCCTTGGTCAGAGGCTGGACCTGTAGACTGAAGCCTACATCTCAAAGTGTTGAAAGTTCTGGAAGTTCTTCTCTTGACACGAGGAGTATTACTAGCAACAATCTTAACAAGCTGTACATCAGGATTTCCTTCAACGACAGTTTTTTCTCTGGCAGAATCCTCTGGTGCCTGGTCAACTTTTTCTTGACCAAAAGAAGGTTCCTTCTTAGTAGGCTTTCTCTTGGAGGAATGGAGAGCAGTGAGCTTTCTTTTCTTGGTGTATTTGGCGAGCTTGGGATCGGATCTCTCTTCTTCTGAAACAACTCTTCGAAGTTCAGCAACGCTGGGAATTTGGTGAACAATAGTTCCTGTATATGCATGAAGTAAAGATAAGGCTTAAAAAATAATAATAATAATAATAATAATAATAATAATAAGGAAAAAGGGGAAAAAGCATATCATCGTTATTGTCCTTTACCTGGGAAAAGACCATGGTTGGCTAGGTCTGCATCAGTTTTCAGGTCAGCCACATCGATCGGAGCTCCAGCAGAAATTAAGCCCCAGGTCTCTCGATCATATTCATTAAGTTCAGGATGCTTATTCAGAGGGAAAAGAGAGTTCAAAGAATGGAAACACCATCAGGAGAGGAAATTTGGATTTGGAATGCACAAAAAAAGTATTTTTCTCGCCACTGTTTGTTGTCATGAGGAATGGAAGAGTGAATGAAAATCTAGGATTCTCTACCCAGTTCATTTGCAATACATGTTCTTCTGGCAAAATGAATGTATCCACGTTCGTGGGATACTTTCAAAGTATAGTAGTTCCTAAAAGTTTCAACAAAAGGAATGCGATTCATTCTAAGAATGAAGGCGAAAAAGTAGTAAACTAACCTCCAACTATTTGGAGTAAGTTGAGAAGGGCAAACATGATAATAATCCAACAGGGACTGGACTATCGGGATTAAAGGAATTCTGAAACCTGACTCAAGATGGTCAAGATAAATAGTGATAACTCCGAGATCAACGGTATATGGACGATCAGAAGGTTCGGGAACCCATATTCTGGCATTGGAAGGAAAGTGGTAATTTTCTAAGTAAGAAGACAGATGAGACTTCTTTACCTTGGTAGGATACCACTCTGGACCTGCGTATTTCGGGTCTTTTTTCTCCTTGGACATGTCCACGGGCATGTAAGCAACGATAACTTCGTCGTGGGCATATGGAGAGGGTTTCCAATCCGAAGGATTCTGACAGGAAGAAGAAGTACCAGAGGTATTTTTCAGTAGTTCGGTACTTGGAGGCACAATGGGCTGTGTAGAAGTACAGGGTGCTGAAGGGGTGGAAGCAGGATCCATGGTTAAAACAGAAAAGGAAGAGGAGGAAAATTGCAGAATGAAATTTAGGAGGAAATTTGAAGAGGAGTGATAGAAAATGGCGGATGAATATATTTGATATTCTCGAAGAAGGTAGACAGAGTACGAATGAGAGCAGGTGACAGTTGATAGATAATTATAAAGAATGAAGAGAGACGAAAGAGGTTTCTTGAAAAGTGGAGGGGAAAATATGATGTTTCAAGATCAATGGTCATTACTTTTCGTAACCTACGCGTGGAGTCAATCGGTGGATTTAAAGGTATTGCAATTGAGAACACGAAAATGATATAAGAGAAGTGAGGGAGGACATAATAACTGTACGTTGGGAAGAGACAGAATTTATGATCAAACGGCGCGAGAGGGGATAACGTTAAGGAAGCTGAAATGTTATATTTAAGAATGTATAAAAGGTCTGACAAGAAAGAGGTTGCGGCTGGTCTGCAAGATGATTTGGGGGCTGAGCACATAAACGTAATGATTACGGAGGATGGTTTGATTATTAAGAAAGTTGTGATTTTATAAAGAAGATGGGCCACAGATCAACATTCAAGTTAATGATGATTTGACGACCTGATGTTATCGTTTTTTGAAAATCATAAAGTTCCTTGGGAAAAGATATAAGAGCTCAAAAGAGTTCCATAAAAGAAAGATTCAAGCCTCCTGACCAGAGTCTCATACAAGTTCGACCTGACCAGCAGGCTTGGGGGCTTGTGTTGTAACTAAAATATCCACTTCTGATTTATACCGGTCTAACCAAGTTTGACCGGATTTAGCTGATGAGATGAAGGAAGCTATGGGTTCGCCCGAGATTATAAAGAAAAGATGATCATCATCATCCAATCAGAAGCTACGATCCGACGGTCGTGATTGAAAACATTATGATCGGGAAAAATCTATATAAAAGGGGAAGAAGGATTCGTAAAAGGTAAGTCTCTTAGACAGTTTGAACATTGGACAATTCCTGATTTACTCCATTAGAATAGCTCAAAAGCTCCAGTGAGCTCAAAGGAATTATCTTCACATACCTAACTAGACCGTTGGAGATGCAACGCCAATCAAGACGATTGGCTCCGTTTCTAACCGGTGTGTTCCATTTTTCCAGTGAATGAGAGACTGACAGAGGAATCAAACCAACTAGATCAATTTAGATCTGAGGAGTTTAGTGCGAAGGTGGCGGTTCAAGGCTATCGGCAATTTTAGCACCAACACTAGGCAACTTACTATTCCAGGGACTCCACAACAAAATGGGGTTGCTGAGAGGAGGAATAGAACCTTGCTAGACATGGTGAGATCCATGATGGTGCAGGAAAACCTACCCATATCTTATTGGGGAGATACTTTGCTAACTGTGGCCTATATCCTCAACCAAGTTCCAACCAAATCAGTTCCTTCCACACCATATGAGTTGTGGACCGGAAGGAAGCTAGATTTGAGTTACTTGCGCGCATGGGGATGTGCAACATATATTCACTCTACATCTCACCAATATGGGAAGCTTGGACCCAGAGGAAGAAAGTGTATCTTTGTAAGATATTCTGAACTCTCGAAGGGACATGTCTTCATTGGTCTAGATGAGAGTGAAAGGAGAACGGAACTTGAGTCTAGGGATGCAACATTCTAGGAGAATGATTTTGCATCTCTTTCAGGAGTTAACAAAGAATCATCGGAATTCTTTTAAATACAAGATGGTTATCTTGTCTGTGAAACCCAGCCCTAACCTTGACCCGGAAACCCTGTTGTTTGTAAGTCCAACGACTTGAAGTAAAGCAAGAAGTTAGCTATGGGCCATCCCAATGGAAGACTTGGTGGCTGGCTTAGAATGCATGAGTGTTGATGTCAGTGTTCCATTTATGGAAACTGCACCCTGATGAAGATGAAATTAGTTGATGGACTTGGAGTGCTCTCTGTCATGGTTCGAAGGCATTTCTACCTACTAGGTAAGTCACATGGTGTGTGTGCAAAACCCCTTTATGTTTGGATTTTCTATTCTGATTGGTCGACTCATTGGTCGACTAGACCAGTCGACCAATCCAATCGACCAATGGGATCTGATTTTGCTAATTAGGTCTTTGCTTGCTCTATTTAAGTCCAATCTCGAGTCTACTTCGTATTTTCTGCCTCCAAACTCTTTGGAACGTACCAAAGCCCTCTGCAAGTCATCTCCCTTGCATCCTTGGCGATTATCTTGACGGATCTTCGTCAAAACTCGTCCTTTTACACAAAAAGGTATGGGATCATCCTCTTCTGTGTTTCATCTTTGATTCTCCATTATTTTTATTTCCTTTTCTGATTGAGGACAGTAGAGATGATGTTGTATCTCTATTGCAACTATCTCTTTACTCTTTCCCTCTCTTTTCCTAAGGATCTAAAGCTTGGTGGATGATCTTCATCAAGATCATCACTCGCTTTTGAAAGAAAGCTTGTATTCATTCTCTTTCCTTATTTAGATTGATGTTCTTCAGCCTTAGCTCTATTTCTTTTGAGAATCTATGCATGCTTTTCATGATTTCTTCATCACAATTAGTAATCCATCATCCTATTGTTCTTGTCCATGATTTTTACTAAGAATTCTTCAAGAACCATGATTGATCTAATTATGGTAACTTTTTGTTTCCTAATTTGTAACTTGAAGACTTGATTTGATTAGTGTTTTGGAGTCCTCTATATACTAGTATACTGCCATTGTAGTTTCCCCCTTATTTAATACCCTTTTGATCCACCAAATTCGGTTTCATATTCTAAAACTCTGATTTTTAAAGGCCACTATCTCTGTTGGCCGACTCATTGCTCGACTGAGGCAAGAGACCAATCCAATCGACCAATGAGTACAGCAACCTCATATTTGGTCTGTTTTGGATGTTTTGATATCTTACCTTCCAGGTATCTTTCATAATATGTTATATATACTTGTTTAGGACTTTCTTCCCAAGTTTAGTCAAAGTCTTACTTGATTCCCCAAGATCCTTTGCGAGTTATATAAGGTAAGGATGGTTATTTCCTTAATTACATAGATTGCATGTTCTAGTTTCTATATTTGAATCTTTGGTTTATTTCTTAATTAGATTCTTATAATGATATACTACTGATGCAATTACTTTGATTACAGTAGCATTACTTGTTTATGCTAAATTGATTCATGTGTGATTTACTTACCGAATATATGCAAGTTGGATGTTATTATTGATTTCTTTCCATGTAAGAAGTTACCATATATGTGATGTTATGGATTTATGTTTGTGAATGATTAAGTATGGTTTGGAAAGGAGAGGTGTCCTTTCAACACTTCTGTCCTTGGACAACTACGGGAATATTATGGGATGTTTCCGGAGATGCCCTCTAGACACCTTCCTAAAATGTTGGATAACATATTTAGGGTTGTCTAGTAGTGTTTTGCTAGGATGTCCCGTTATGTCAAACCCTAATCGGAGGGGCATTAAGACCGAACGACCCCTGGTAGCAATGGGGATTCATGGGCACTCAAGACCGATAACCAACCCGTGAGAGGACAGGAATCACATTGTGGATACTCGAAAGATGCCATTTATCGGTAGGGTTGCATATGGATAGACTTGGGCTCAAGGGAGCTCAAGACCGGTAACCAACCCGTGAGAGGACGTGAGAGCTTCCCATTTACCATATGTGGATGACCTATAGGGTTGATGAGTCCGTAGTCAGGGACTATGAGGACTCTAGTGTGAAGGATACCGGAAAGGATCGCCAGGGGCGAGGAATGGACGTATCTGGATCTGACTTGATGTAATTGAGTAGGAGACTTGCATTTGGCTAGTCTTTGACCCTGACATGCGCCAGTACTTAGACCAATGGTGATGTGAGAGAGTGGTGACTTAACCCCCAGCCATGGAATGTCCCGAGGGATGCCGGACCCACTACCAAAAGGAGTTGTGTGATGAGACCTTCCTAAAGAAGTATGGTGCTATGACTTAAAGCATGTCTGCCAATAAAGACCAACATACATAGAGTTAGAATCATATTGCATCATGTGCTTCATATCATATAGCATTTTACTTTGCTTTGAAATTCTGCCATTTATGTTGTTATGGATTAACTGCCTTACTGAGTTTCTTTGAAACTCATTCCTTTTGTGCAATGTTTTGTTAGATTACTCTACAGGTACTGATGACTATGAAAGTCAATATGAGGAAGCACAAACTGAAGAGGCGTACTTCACTCAAGGTGCTAGCAACCATGAAGATTACATTGAGTATTCCTCAAGTGGTTTTGCTTGTTACCAGGATTAGCCCTACTGTGGAGTGGAACGTCTAAGCGTCATTGATGAAGTCTATGTTTATGAAGACGTTCTTTATAAGATATAATAGACTTTAGTTTAGTTTGTTATATCTTTCTTTCTTATCTTAGAACCAAATGTAACCTTTCTTTTGACTTGCGATCTACTTTCAGCTGGTTGTAGAGTGGGATTCCACCTCACTTTACTTTATTGATTTAGACATTCTGATTGTCTTTCGTACTCTAATGATATATGATTTATTCTTTCTTTATTTGGATCTTTTGGATTATACTTTGTACATTGATTATTTATGTTCATGATTATGTTATTGTCTATGTGGGAGGCTGATTACCTCGATACTTGATATTCGGGACTGTGGATCACACACTCGGGTATTCCATGTAGGGTATCGGCTGGGTGGATGTGACATTGTCACTCCAAGGATTCAAACTCTGGATAATGAACCTGGGGTTCATCCAGAAGATCCTAGTGGAAGTAGGAGTGCAGGTGTGATAGCTACCTCAGAGGGTGAGCAATTTGATATGCACTTGCGCCGTAGTAGGCATGGGCTAGTTCCTCGTTGACGTTTTGACATAGAGGATGAAGCCTACTTGATAACTCCTGAAGAGATCGACTGTGAGATGACTCCAGTCAATGAGCATGAACCGAAGAGCGTGAAGGAAGCTCTTGTAGGGACAAGCTCAAAGGAATGGTTGAAAGCGATAGAGGAAGAGTTGGAGTCAATGAAAGTTAATCATGTCTGGGACTTGGTTGACTTACCGCCGGGCCAAAAGGCAATTGGGAACAAGTGGGTTCTCAAGATCAAGAGAAAGGCAGATGGATCTATTAAGAGATTCAAGGCTCGTTTAGTAGCTAAGGGCTACACCTAGCGAGAGGGCGTTGATTATGAGGAAACTTTTTCCCTTGTGGTTAGGTTTGCCTCCATCCTCCTTATACTAGCCATTGTTGCTCAATTGAACTTGGAGCTTTATTAGATGGATGTAAAAACTGATTTTCTCAATGGAGAACTTGAGGAAGAGATCTATATGGATCAATCTCAAGGCTTTGAAGCTAATGGACTTGAGCGCAAAGTGTGCAAGCTTAAGAAGTCCATATATGGCTTAAAGCAAGCATCCAGGCAGTGGAATGTGCACTTCCACCAAGCTATGATGGAAAATGGATTTTCCATGCTTGAGGAAGACCACTGTGTTTACACCAAGAGATCTGATAGTAATTATGTCATTCTGACACTGTACGTAGATGACATACTCATGGCTAGCAATAGCAAGGACCTATTGGAAACCATTAGGAAATGGTTGTCCTCCGTATTTGATATGAAGGACATGGGTGAAGCAAGCTATGTGCTTGGTGTCAAGATTGTCAGAAATAGGCAAAAGAGAATACTAGGTTTATCTCAAGAGACCTATATTGACAATGTCTTGACTAGATACCGATGCACAACTACAAACCAATTGATACCCTAGTGGAGAAGGGTTTGCATTTGAGCCTTGATATGGGTCCAAAGACTCCAGAGGAGAAAACCAAGATGGAAAGAGTATCATATTCCAGTGCAGTGGGTAGTCTTATGTACGCTATGATGTGTACTAGGCCGGACATTTGTTATGCAGTGGGTTTGGTTGGTCGGTACCAATCAAACCCAAGCATAGAGCATTGGAAAGCAGTCAAGAGGATATTGAGATATCTCAGAGGAATGAGTAACTACATGTTGTGTTACCAAGGATCAGATTTGCGGTGAGTTGGCTATAGCGATGCTGACTGGGCTGGAGATATTGATGAACGCAAATCAACCTCTAGATATGCTTTCTTGCTGAATGGCGGAGCCATTTCGTGGTGTAACAAGAAGCAGACTTGTATATCCCTCTTGACCATGGAAGCAAAGTATGGGGCATGCTCAACTACGTTTCAAGTGGCTGTTTGGTTGAGGAGATTCCTTCGACATACTGGATTTGTGATGACATCCAAAGAGGCTACCCTTGTGTACTATGATAGTACGACAGCTCTTAGCTATGTCAAGGACCCCAAGTATCGTGGGAAGACCAAACATATACAGTTGAGATATCACTTTGTTAGAGACATTATATCAAGGAAGAAAGTTATACTTAAGCACATATTTACTAGTCAAATGGTAGCTAACCCTCTTACCAAACATATAGCCAAGGATGTATTTATTTCTCATGTAAAATCCTTGGGCTTGCGCAGATTGTGACTTACTTTTGTATTAAGACTTTCTTATTATTGAGTAATATGAGTTCATTCCAGCATTTATTTTTCACTTTCTGTGTAATTGTGTTCTTCTAGCATAAAACGAAATATGTCAATAGGCAAGAGAATGGCTCACTCACACGAGCATTTGCCTCTGGCGCCTTGGAGGCGAGCAGAGATGAGACGGATAGTGAATGACTTTGTGTAAGTCAATTCACAATCATGATGTCACCTTGATTTGGAATCAATATGAGTTTCTCTATTGTAAAGAGAATCGACATGAATGTTCCCACTATTCATGTTGACTATAGGAGTCAGGTGCGAATACTTTATGTGGCGCTAGGGTGGCAACAATAAAGAAACTCGGGTTAGGCACAAGAGGTTGTGACTAGACTAAGACCTATATGGTGTTGAGAGGGACATACATTCTATTGTGTATAGGATGCTCCACCATAGCACATACATCATACTATGTATGCTTAGCGATCATTTGAAATGAAAGGATGGATCCCTGCTCCTTTCATTGTGTGAGTCTTGGACCTTATGGTCCATTAATGTTCTTAGTGACTTTGATGACATCATGAAATGAAGGGTTGATGTGGCTACTTTGGGGTGTTACCTATTGTGAAATCCAACCCTAACCCTAACCCTAACCTGAAAACCTTGTTATTTGTAGGACCTAAGACCCGAAGTGAAAGTAGAAGACAACTATGGGCCATCTCAGTAGTAGACATGGTGTTTGATCCAGAACCCATTGATATTGATGATGGTGCTCTATACTTAGAAACCCCATCTAAGTTGGAGAAGAAGCTGCACATTGATGAAGAAGAGCCTAGTTGTTGGACCTAATGCCTATCTGGACATGGTTTGAAGGCATCCGTCAATGCTAGGTAAGTTGTATGATGTGTTGTGAGAAGCCCATGTAAAGTTATTAAGGTTTACACCATCATTTCCCTAAATTGGAGTTGCTGTCATGGTTGGTCGACTGATTAGTCGACTGCCCAGTCGACCAACCAATCGACCAACAAGGTCAGCAAGGTTAAAATTTGAAATCCTGGTGATTTAGGACTTTTTAAGCTATTTAAAGGGAGGAGCTCCATGTTTTTCACTCACAATCAGTTCTAAGCCTCTGGAGAACGTGGGAAGAACCCTAGAACCTCTCCTCCAAAGCCATAGAAGATCCTCAAGCATCCGTTGGAGTTTCTTCGTCGATTTTTCTTCTAAAAGGTTAGTAACCGATTCGTTTCTTCTTTGATTCATTCTTTCTTCTATACTTCTGATCTTCTGATTATGAGAAGGGTATTACACTACTGTAATGGCCTCTTCTTTGTTTCTCCTAGCCATAGAGTGAATCCCCATTCACTCTATATTCTTGAACCACATGGTGATGTTCTTGTTTCTTGATTTTACCTGAATTCTTGATTACTCCCTTGTATTGTTTTTCCTACAAAGTTTTTGATTGTGGGAAATGTCTCATACCATTACCATGACCTTCCCTTGTGTCCTCATGATTGAGGGGTTGATCCCTAATGTTCCTTGGACCATTGAAAACCTAAAATAGGGAGATTTTGGGAGGAAACCCTTAGGTAACCCTCATGAGAGGGTAACCAATTTGGTTAAAACTATTGTTTATGTTAACTTGGTGGATCCTCCACAATGCCATTCTTGATTTTGAAATACTAATTCTATGTTTCCCTTACCCTCTGTGAACCTACCTTGGGTTATTTTGTGAGAGTTGATTTTGGGTAACTCTCATGAGAGGTAACAAAATCAGGCAATCCAAATCCACTTATAATTTATTAGGTCCTCCCCAAAGTTTTCCTTGATGTGATTTCTTACTCTTTATTCCCTAGAATGAATCTTGATTCTCCCTAGCCTTTCCATGAGAGCCATGGACTATATATGATGAAACCCTAAATTTTGATGGCTCAATCAAGATCCTATCTTTTGACCATGACTTGATGCTTTGATCTTCTTAGATAATCCTAATTTGTTCTAAGAAGCTTCCCTTCGAATTATGGAGCAATCGAACTTCAAATAAAGAAGTTATGACCAAATTAGGGTTTCACTACAAGAAATAAGGGCTTTTGCCACGGAAAATTACCACGGTTATATACTACCGTGGCAAATGGTTTAAGCCTTATTATAATTAGACTCGATGGGTTGGATTTAGTCAATCTATTTTCCACGGTAATATGCTACCGTGCCAAATGATTTAAGTATTCTACCATTTTTGCAAGACTTTGAAATTGACTATTTGCTACGGTAATTACCGTAGCATTTAGTAAATTGACTATTTGTTACGGTAATTACCGTAGTATTTAGTTAATCTATTATTACGGTACGTTTGCACGGTGATATATATGAAGTTGTTGCCACGGTAATAAATTACCGTGGCAAATAGTGTAATTGTTATACACAATTGTCACGGAGGGTTTTTAAGGGTGGTATATACTGAGTTTTTGCCACGGAATTGTTTTTCTGTGGCATATAATCCCTTAAATATTACGGTTCCTTTACTCTCGTGACAATATGTGACCTTTTGCCACGATATCTTTTTTCCGTGGCAAAAGCTTCGTGGCAATTGCCACTTTTTCTTCTAGTGTTTGCAGCCCCATACTGTTCCATTGGTCTACTGGGCCAGTAGACCAACCAATCGACCAATAGAGTCAGTAGCCTCAAATCTGCTTTGTTTGCTTCCATTTGACTTCTAAACTTCCAAGTCTTATTCCTAATCATTATTATATGCTTGTTTAGGGTTTAATTGCTAGTCTTGGACCTCATCCTCATTATTCTTCAGAATTCTACAAAGTTACTTAAGGTAAGGATGGTTGATCCCTAATAACCTAATATGTATGTCTACTAGTATTTGTTTTAGATTACATGATCATATTACTACTGTAATTAGTTTCTTATAATTATATGGTTGTTGTAGTTCTTCAACTGCAGTAGTACTTGTTCTTATAATTCAATTGTTATTTCAATTATGAATGACTATTTACTTATGTGTTGTATTATCAGTAGTGCTTATGAATGACTGATTGGGAAATGTGATTGCCTAGGTTGTGATTGGGGATTGGGGAATGCCCTTTTGGTGTTCCTGCCTTTGGACACCAGTGGAGGTGGTATGAGACATTTTCCTATGGTGCCACTTGGCGCTTTCCCTGACTTACTGGTTGACATACGTAGGGCATGTCTAGAAGTGTCTAGCTAGGATATCTGTCACATCCCCGCAGCCGGTACCCTAACTGGCGTACTCAAGAGTGTGATCCACAGCCCCGAAGATCAAGTATCGAGGAAATCATCCTTCCACATATACAATAACATAATCATAAACAGGAAATAATCAAGGTTTAAATATTATAAACAAAAGATTATAAATCAAGAAATGAATAATCAATATAATCAAAGCGTGGAAAATGATACCAGATATCCGAAGATATCAAAAGAAGTAGAGAGAGCCGGAAACTCACTCCACAGATACAGCGGAAAAGTAGTATGTAAGTCTAAAAGGAATAATAACTGTAACAAAAGAAAATAAGAAAGACAAACTAAACTCAAGATTTTTCTATCATATAGATGACATCTTCAAAATAGTGGACTTCATCAATCCAACAGAGATGCTCCAACTCCACGTTGTCTCTAATCGTAGTACGAAATGTGATCGCTTGCAGGATCATCAGAGTAATCTTGATTATCGCCAACACCTTGAGTGTAGTACGCTTCATCGGCTTGCGCTTCATTGTACTGTCCTTCATAGTAGTCAGTACCTGTAGAATAGTCTAACAAAAGATTGTACAAAAAGGAATGAGTTTCGAAAGAAACTCAGTAAGGCAAGTTAACTCAAAACAACATAAATATATATATCAGAACACAACAAGATGCAATGCAGTATGAAACAGATAATGTATGTATGCATCTAAACTCTATGTATGCTGGAATACTATTGGCAGACATGCTTTAAGTCATAACACCATACTTCTTTGGGAAGGTCTCAGTTCACTCGGCTCTGGTTTGCAGTGGGCCTTCATCCCTCGAGACATTCCATGGCTGGGGGTTAAGTCACCGCTCTCTCACATCACCATTGGTCTAAGTACTAGCACATGTCAGGGTAAAGCCTAGCCCAATGCAAGTCATCTACTCAGTTACATCAACTTAGATCCAGATACTTCCATTCCTCTCCTCTCAGGATCCTTTCCGGTATCCTTCACACTAGAGTCAGTGTATCCGACTCTCTCAAATACGGACTCATCAACCCTATTGGTTATCCACATATGGTAAACGAGAAGCTCTCATGTCCTCTCAAGGATATAACTCACCGGTCTCGAGAGCCCATGAGCCCAAGTCTAGCCATATGCAACCCTCAAATAAATGGCCCCCACAATATGATTCCCGTCCTCTCACGGGTTGGTTACCGGTCTTGAGCGCCCGTGAATCACACTGCTACCACGGGTCGTTCAGTCTCAATACCCTTCCGATTCGGGTCTAATATAACGGGGAAATCCTAGCCAAACACTGCTAGACAGCCCTAGGTATGACAACCAATGATTCGGGAAAGCGTCGATGGGCATCATCGGAGAACATCCCATACTATTCCCTCCGATGTCCAAGGACAGAAGCGTCAAAAGGACACTTCCCAATCCTAAACCATACCTAGTCAAACACATTCTCAGATTAGTCATGACATACACAACCAACAATTCATCATATAAAAGAGAATGTAAAAGCATAATCCGATCAAGCAGTAATAAACATTTCATATAAGCTTGAATAATGAACAAGAATACATAAACAAGTGCTACTGTACTTACAGTAGTATATCAGAAGTATAAAGTACAAGAACAGTACATGAACTCAGAGTTTCATAAAGTAGAAATCAAAGAGTATACGATCTATGTTATTATGAAATAACAGTCCTTACCTTGATTATCGTCAAAGATAATCCAAAGATCAAAGAGAGCAACTCCAAACTTAGCAAATAAACTCCTAACAATCATAGATACAACATTAGGAAAGATACCTAAAAGATCAGAGAGAAAACGAATCAAATCGGGCGAAAAACGAAGCTACTGACATCATTGGTCGAGTGCTTGGTAGACTGGCCTAGTTGACCAAGCGAGTCAGTACAAAATTTCGAAAACTGATTTGGTCATAACTTCTTCGTTTGAAGTCGGATTGATCCGAAAGTCGAAGGGGAACTTCCTAGGATGTATTAGAACAATATGAGAAGGTAAAATCATCAAGTCATGGTCAAAATATGGGTTCTTGATTTGACCCAAGAAATTAGGGTTTCAACCTTTATGGCTTTCATGAAAAGGTTATGATCACGGAATGAAAGGGGATGATTGCTATCAAGAAAATAACAAGAAATCATAGAAAATCTAGTTTAGATTAATAGAAACATTGCCCATGAGGTTTCCCTCGCATGGGAGATTACCAAAGGTTTCCAGAAAGATCATACAAGGGTTAGGGTTTCAAGAAAAGTATTCGGCTAGGGTTAAAATCATGACGATGATCATAGATCTCAAAGAAACGAAGGAGATCAAGAAGGGATGGTTGCAAGAATGCAGCATCTTCTTCCTGATCTCAATCAAGAACAAGATCGAAGAAAGAATAATTAAAATTCAGAAGGGATACTAACCTTGATTTGTCAGATCATAGATGAGAGGCTTTAGATCTGCAGAGGAGTCTTCGAAATCACCAGAGAGAGTTTCGGAGAGGTCTTATCACGTTCAAAAAGTGTTTAGGAGGCAGCTATAACAAAGAAATACGAAGTAGGGTTTAAATATAAGTGAAAAACCCTTAAATTGGATTTTCTCGGATTTGGCAATCCTTTGGTCGAGTGCTTGGTCGACTCGCCCAGTCGACCAAGGCTGACAACAAGGAACAATCAGGGAATTGAAGGATCAAATGGGCTCTAAACCTTAAGGGCTTTTGCACACATATCAAGTGACATATCTAGTGTGTAGAAATACCTTCAAATCAAGTTAGATAATACTCCAAGTCCTTCAAGTAATCTCATCTTCAGACAGGTGCAGCTTCCTTTCCAAATCTGCACAGACTTCCAAGTATGGAACTCCGTCATCAACATCCATGGGTTCAGAGTCAAACACCATGTCTTCTACTGAGATGGCCCACAAGTTGGCTTCTTCCTTTACTCTAGGTCTTCGGACCTAAAAACAATTGGGTTACCGGGTCAAGGTCAGGGTTAGGTTAGGGTTGGGTTTCACAATATCCCTGTTATATCAGACCCGATCGGAAAGGAATTGAGTCCAAGCAACCCGTGGTTGCAATGGTGGTTTGTGGATACTTAATAGCGGTGCATAATATCCGTGAGGAGGACATGAATCACATTGTGGACAATCAATACCGGTGCATAATATTCGTGAGAGGCCATTCATTGGTACGGTTGTAGAAGTGGAACAAGGGCCCCTAAAATCAAGACCGGTGAAATGATCCATAAGAGGAAACGGGAACTACCTAGCTTGATGTAACTGACCAATAGGGTTGATGAGTCTGTAGTCCAACTTGGTGGCTACCATACAGATACGCTGACTCTAGGGAGAAGGATACCAATAAGGATCCCGTGATGGGACGAATGGAAGTATTTGAATCTAAGCTGATATAACTAAGTAGAAGACTTGCATTTGGCTAGGCTTAACCCTAACATGCACCAATAATCAGACCAAATGGAGGCATGAGAGAGTGTTGACCTAATCCCCCAGCCAAGGTTGTCCGAGAAGGTTTCATTACCCATTGCCAACCGGAGAACCCAAGATACCGAGATGGTTGAGGGAGAGTGATTTTGGACCTTACCCATGGGAGTATGGTGCTATGACTTAAAGCATGTCTGCCAATAGAGACCAACATACATAGAGTTAGAAACATATTTGCATTGTTCGTTTCATATCATTTTGCATTCTGTATGATTTGCTTCCGTGTGTTATTATGTTATTATGGATTGAACTACCTTGTTGAGTTCTTTTGAACTCACTCCTTTTTGCAACATCTTTTGTTAAATTTTCCTACAAGTAATACTACTACTATTGATTATGATGGTCGGTACTATGAAGACCAGGTTGATGACTCATACAGTACTGGCTATGGTGACTACGACGATGAAGACTATCAGTACGAGACTGATACTTATCAGGTGTAGTTCGGCTTTTGCACTCGATGGGACATCGTCTCATCCTCTTTTTGACTTTTATTAGATTAGTTGAGACCTTAGTTGTTTATTCCCCTTTTTATTTTGGAAACCAGTTGTTACCTACCTTTTTGATCTACTTTTCCGTTGTTGCTATGGAGTGAGTTTCCGCCTCATTCTACATTTTGATATATTCTATTGGTATTGTGAAATCCAACCCTATCCTAACCCTGACCTTGACCCGAAAACCCGGTTGTTTGTAGGTCTGAAGGCCCGGAATAAAGGAAGTAGCCAACTATGGGCCATCTTAGTGGAAGACATGGTGTTTGATCCAGAACCCATGGAAATTGATGATGGAGTTCCATACTTGGAAGTCTGTGGTGATCTGGAAAGGAAGCTGCAGCTTGTTGAAGGTGAGTCGAGTTGATGGACTTAAAGTATAGTTGGACATGATTCGACGGAATTTCTCTATACTAGGTAAGTCATATGTTGCATTGGGAGAAGCCCATGAGGTTTGGACTTGAGTTGGGCCTCCAATTCCCTGTCTGGGCCTTGCTAACCAGCTTGGTCGACTGCTTGGTCGATTGGGCCAATCGACCAACAGTCCAGGAAATCCAAGAAAATCCTCTGTTTAGGGTTTTTCACTTTCTATTTAAGTAAACTTCGTGTTTCTTAGTAACCTCTACCTAAAAAAAACTCTTAGAAAACGTGGGAAGACTCTTTCAAAGGTCTCTTTGGTGATTTCGAAGGATCTTTGCAAGATCTGAAGCTTCTCATCTCCGATATGTCAATCCAAGGTTAGTGATCTCTTCTGTGTTGTGATTTATTCTTCTATGATCTTATTCTTGATCGAGACTATAAAGAAGATGCTGCATCCTTGCAACCATCTCTTCCATAATCTCCTTCCATTCTCAAGGTTTAATGACAATTACATTGATCTTCACCATGATCCTTGTAAAACCCTCATAAAACCATGATCTCCCTTTTTTATTCACTTTATTAACATGATTGGATCTAATTTCATGATGGACTTGTGTATGATATATGATTATCTTCTACTAGGATGACATCTGATCATCTCTAGTCTTTCATGGATTCATAGTATATTTTTCATCGAAAACTAGGGTTTTCACCAAATTGGGGAATCATGATTTCAAATTTGAAAGTAGTGTTTTTAATCATTCTTAATGCCTAATCTATACTCCTTTAGTGTTAGAATATTGTTCTAAAGGTTTCCTCCAAGTTTCATAGAGTTTCGAATCTTGTAGATTGAGTTTCGGATCAAAATCCATGTTTTTGCTTCGTACTGACTCAGTTGGTCGACTGGGTCAGTACACCAACCAATCGACCAAGCAAGTCTGTAGCTCTGTTTTTCGCTCAGTTTGATTTGTTTGATCTCCAATCTTTTAGGCTCTTTCCTAATGTTGTATCTATGATTATGTAGGGTTTATTTGCTAGGTTTGGAACCTCTGTCTTTGATCTTTGGATAATCATCAACGCTATTTAAGGTAAGGACAGTTATTTTCATAATAACATAGATTGTGTGTATTTTAGTTTCTAATGACGGAAACTCTTAGATTCGCTACTGATATTGTATTTTCTAATTGATGTACTGCTGTAAGTACAGTAGCACCTTACTTATGTTTTTTCTTTCATTATTCAAGTATATATGTATGCTTACTCATGTATGTTGTTTAATGAATTGATCATTCTTTTACATATTCTTTTATATGATGAGATGTCGGTTATGTATGATGTGACTGGTCTGAGAATGTGATTGATTAGGTATGATTTGGGATTGGAAAGTGTCCTTTTGACATTTATGTCCTTGGAAATCAGTGGAAATAGTATGGGATGTTTCCAATGATGCCCTTTGACACTTTCCCGAATTATTGATTTTCATACCTAGGGTTGTCTAGCAATGTTTGGTTAGAAATACCCCGTTATATTAGACCCGATTCGGAAGGGTATTGAAACTGAACGACCAGTGGTAGCAATGGGGATTAATGGGCGCTCAAGACCTGTAAACAATCCTTGAGAGGACATGAATCACATTGGGGATACTCGTGAGAGGCCATTTATTGGTAGAGTTGCAAATAGTAGACTTTGGCTCATGGGCGCTCAAGACTAGTAACCAACCCGTGAGGGGACATGAGAGCTTCTCGTCTGTTATTTGTGGATGACCAATAAGGTTGATGAGTCCATAGTCAGGGACTATGCTGACTCTAGTGTGAAGGATACCAAAAAGGATCGCCAGGGGCGAGGAATGGACGTATCTGGATCTAAGTTGATATAACTAAGTAGAAGACATGCATTGGGCTAGGTTTTACCTTAACATGCGCCAATACTTAGACCAATGGTGATGTGAGAGAGCGGTGACCTATACCCCAGCCATGGTTGTCCTGAGGGATGAAGGACACATTACTAAAGGGCGTTGTGAGATTAAGACCTTCCTAAAGAAATATGGTGCTATGACTTAAAGTATGTTTGCCTATAGATACCAGCATACATAGAGTTAGATTCATACATCCACTGTCTGTTTCATATCGCATTGCATCATGTTATGTTCTGAAATCATGTTATTTATGTTGTTGTGAATTACCTTGCCTTGTTGAGTTCATTCAAACTCACTCCTTTTTGTGCAATCTCTTTTGTTAGATTACTCTACAGGTACTGAATACTATGAAGGCCAATATGAAGAAGCACCAGTTGAAAAAACGTATTACACGCAAGGTGTTGGCTACAATGAAGATCACATTGATGATCCCACGAGTAATCACGTTGCATACTACGATTAGACCTAATGTGGAGTGGGAACGTCTAAGTTGGATTGATGAAGTCTATACTTATGAAGATGTTATCTATAGAGTAGAAGACTCTTAGTTTAGTTGATTTCCATTTCTTTATTTTTCTTTAAGAACAGTTGTATCTCTTTTTAGATTTACGTGCTACATTTCCGCTGTAACTGTGGAGTGAGATTCCACCTCACTCTACTCATTTTTTATGTTTACATCTGGTATCATTTTTCCACACTCTGATTATACTATCATTCATTTCCTTATTTGGATCTTTTATTTATAATATTTGCACATTGATTATATCTGTTCATGATTATGTTGTTGTCTATGTGGGAGGATGATTTCCTCGATACTTGATCTTCGGGACTGTGAATCACACACTAGGGTATGCCAAATAGGGTACTACCGGCTGGGTGGATGTGACAGGTATCATTTTCCGCACTCTAATTGTATTCTTGAACCTTATCTTAATCTTTTGATTAATAAAGTTAACATTTGATTTAATCTTGTTCTTAATTATATTATTGTGAATGTGGGAGGATGATTTCCTCGAATACTGGATCTTCAGGACTGTAAAATCACACACTCGAGTATTCCAGATAAGGTACCGGCTGGGTGGATGTGACACCTATGGTCATGATTGATTCGACCTAAAGGGGCATTACCGGGAAAGGAGTCAATCCTGAGTGTAGTGATGGTCTGGGGCTAAAGGAAAGGTTTGATTCAACTACACCCTAAAAGTGTTTGCTGGCGCCAACTATATGTGTTACAGTAGTGAACATTTTAAGGACAAGAAGGTGATCTCTCAAAGGGATCGAGATACCTTTAGTCTGGTGAGTTTGACTAAACCTAGGACACTGTGGTATACTAATGCTTATTTGATTTGTTTCTTTGAGTGATGTGCCATTCTGGCCTTCTAGGAAGGTTTCTAGTTTGGGGCTCACATGTGCAGGTATATCACCGATCGCACAACCCATTTGCCAGTATGACTTGTGGATGTTAGTGTTTGGGACACAAGAGGTCTATGTATCTAGGATACATGGCAAGAGATCAATATATATGTATATCTAAGATATACATGTGTCTGGGACACACTGTGATAGAGAGATTGAATGTGTATATCTGGGATATACATGTGTCTGGGACACACTGTAACAGAGAGATTAACACTTGCCCTTGTGCAAGTGGGAGATGTTGGGATTTATTAATAAATTATATGCCCAAGGACAGATCTGAAAAATCACTTTTAGGCGGTTATAGAATATAGGGTTATATATTTGTAACCACCGTATCACTTGAACAATAGACAATCACATTATTCATGCGTGAGTTTTTCCAAAAGAAAAAAAGCGGCTCCCATCTCTCTCTCTCTCTCTCTCCCTCTCTCCTAGAAACGCAGGAAGGAGAAGCCTTAGAGGTTTTCCTTCCCTTTGCTTTAGATCTTCTTACCATCCTTTCCACACTGCATTTTGGTTGTGGAATTTATTCCCTTTCCTAGAGATTGTGGAATCACACCAGTAGAGCTTTGGTGGAGGAATGAGAATGTGGAATCCAGATCACTTCCGCTGTAGATATTCTATATTTAGGAAAGAGAATTCAGATAAGGATCTTTCCCCATCAATTAATCAAATTGAGATATATGAAGTTATTACCTCTAGAACCCACATTATATCAATGGTGAATGGGGTAATGCTAGGAGGGATGGTTAGATTCCAAGGCTGTAAAAACATCAGATGGTTCCTATAGGTCCATGGTTGGGAGAAGAGGACGATGTTCATATCTTTAGCTTTTTCAAACTTGATAATGAACTTGTCATTTGCACCCTCCACAAGATGATATCCAGCAACTTTGATTGATTTCACTTGCCAACCGCCATGAACCAATTTCTGAAGCTCCAGGAGATTGATATGATTTCCATCAGGCACCCACCCTAGAATAGAGTATTGAAGACCTTTCTTGACTTCATCTAATCTGCTGGTGGGTAAGGATACAATTTCAATGGGGCGAACAGGAAGATTCATTTTTGTAGCAAACTCAGTTGCTAATCTCTCAGTAGTAGGCTCAATAGGAAGAAAGTTCAGGAAATCAACAAAGTCAGAAGAAGGGGAAGGGTTAGGTTTTGCCATGAGATCCTTTTCCACAAAGGTGAAAACCAAAGTTTTAACAACACTCAACGTGGAGTGAAACTTATGGAATGCTTCTAGGGGATAAAGAAGACTCCACCCAAACCCATAATAAATAGTCACACTGTAAGGTGCGAAGGAGAGATTCGAAGAGACCTATTACAGAGAGAATAAACATCTGAGAAATCTAGTCCTTGAGAACGAGAAGATTAAAGATCAGACCGAGCATCTAAAAATCACCAAAAGAAGAAACTGACATCCCTTAAAATATTGAATGCTTAGAGTCTATCTGCATGTAGCTAATCCATGGTGGTTTACAGATCTGTGTGTGCAACTTCTTGAGCAACACAAACTTCTGACTCCTCAACTCTAAAACCATGATGTTAAGGTAAAAAGCCTATAATTTTAATAGCCAAAGTAGATCCCAACAAAAAACCTTTCTAAGTTTCATAATAAATGCAGCCTAAAAGAAAGATTATGTGCAAAGCACGATTAAACAGACATTTAAAGTTACTGAAAAGGGAGGATGAAGAGTGTTTCATGCCTACCTCGAAGGTGTAAACAAATATTTAGGGAAGACAAAAGAGGGATCCATACAGCTAATCTCATCAGTGATTCTTCATCTTCTTGTCGGCAAAGAGAACGGAGAACAGCAAGAGGATCATCGTTTTCAACATGATTTCTTCAAGATGAAACCACGAAATAAAACCATCAAGCAATCCCGAAAAACCCCAATAGAAAGGTACACAGGGAAAGCAAACCGTTGAAAGATACTGAACAATCTTTAACGGGTTTACAGCTTCACAGAGATCAGCTTAGGGTTTATCGTAATGGAGAATAGGGTATCGCTCTTACATGGGTGTTGTGACTAAAATATCCACTTCCGGTTTATACCGTTCTAATCAGGTTTAACCGGATTCAGCTAATGAGATGAAGGAATCTATGGGTCCGCCCAAGATTATAAAGAAAAGGTGATCAACACCATCCAATCAAAAGCTATGATCCGACAGTCATGATTAACATGATGAGCGGGAAAATCTATATAAAAGGGAAAGAAGGATTCGTAAAGGGTAAGTCTCTCAAATTAGCTCAAACACTGGATAATTATGGATTTACTCCATTAGAATAGCTCAAAAGTTCCTGCGAGCTCAAAGGAATTATCTTCTCATACCTAACTAAACCGTTGGAGACGCGACGCCGATCAAGACGATCGGCTCTGTTTCTAACTGGTGTATTTCATTTTTCCAGGGAACGAGAGACTGACAGAGGAATCAAATCAACCAGATCAATCCAGATCTGAGGGGTTCGGTGCGAAGGTGGCGGTTCAAGGCTATCGGCAATTTTAGCAACAACATTTTTGGCGCCGTCTGTGGGAACGTAGTTGGAACAAAGTTCAAAGCGAAGGTCATGGCTCAATCACCTGAGCGAGAGGAGGTATTACTGGCTGAAATGGCAGAAACGAGCTAGAGGGAACCAAGGAGAGTAAATCCAAAAATGAGAACAAGAGAAACGGTTCCAGCACTGCAAATTCCGACTATGCAGACTCGGCAAAGACAAAGGATGACTGAAGATCACTCACCTCATCCTGCTAAGATGTTCGAAAGACAGGAGAAACAACTCGCAGATACGCTAGCTGCTTCTCATTTGGAACCGGATCCAAATCAAATCACTGAACGATTTGAAAGCATGCAACATCAAATACTGGAAACTCAAAATCTGATGAGAACGTTCAACAAGCAAATTAGAATTCAACCAGAGGGAAGAGTTCCGATCTCACTAGCTAGAAGATCTCGAACTCTTTCTGTAACATCCAACCCAAACCTAGCCCGGACACCCTATTTATTTTGGGATAAAGAAAGACTGGTTCAATGTTAGACCTTAAAATTTGGACTTTAATTTCAATATTATTATCTTTGAAAACCTTAGGAAGCCATGTCAGACCTTTCCCTTAGGGTAGATCTGTAATGTCTGGCCTTATCCTAACCTTGACCCGGCCCGGGACCTGTTATGTTTGTAGGTCCGAAAACCCGAAGTGGGGGAAATGAGACTTGTGGACCCTTTTGGTTGATGTTTTGGTGTCGGAACCCAAGCCCTTGAACATTGATGATGATGCCCCTCACTTGAGAGCATTGTCAGTGTTAGTTTTGAATCTGCGCACCGAAGAGGGGTGAATTAGTTGAAATACCAAATGAACTCCTGTGCTCAATCCAAATATATTTCCTGAAACTAGACTTCTTGATGGACTTGTAGGAGAAAACCCCACTCCATTTGACCCCATATAGCCTTCCAAATCCCTATCCGAAGTTGCTGAACTATGTCTGGCAAATCCTGCTTGCGCATCAAAGAAGGTGAGCTTAGTTGGTGGACCTAATGACCTCACATGTTTGATCCAAAGGTATTTCTGGAAACTAGACTTCTTGATTGACTTGTAGGAGAAAACCTCACTCAATTTGACCTTGTACAGCCCTCCGAATCCCTGTTCGAAGTTGCTGAACTATTTCTGGATTTTCTGCTGAAACCTGTTACCTATTTTGGTCGATGGTTTTGGTCGATACCATCAACCAAAACCAACGACCAAAGTTGCCCAGAATCGTGGAAAGGATGCTTTTTGGATATTCCTTCTTCTATTTAAGTGAAACCACGAACCTAGAACGATATTTCACTCATTTCAACACCTGAGAACGTGGGAAGGCTCCTCTTAGGCTCCTCCTTAGCTTGGGTGATGACCTTCTACAAGAATCCTTGTCTCTCTTCTCCAACTACCATCATCTAAGGTATGATTCTCTCTCTTTCTCTCTATTCTACCCACTCCTCTTCTTCTTTTTACTGTTGAGACCATGGCCAAGGTGCTGCAACCTTGCAAACACCTTGCCATGAACGTCTCTTCCCATTTATACTTACTTTTCCTTCATTCTTGCTATGCTTCACTTGCATCTTGATCCTTACATATACATTACCATGATTCCTTGCTTAACAACTTGATTTCTTATACTAAACTGAGATGTGGAGTATGATTAGTCTAATCTCTGGCTTGCAAATGATTGTAATCATGTTCCTAACCTATTTCCCAACTAATTCTCTAGCTTCCCTTTCAATTACATCAATTTCTCATGAATGCTAGTATTCTTGTCTTTAGAACATAGGACCTCAATTTGGGGGTTTTCATTTGGACCATTGGTTTGTGATAATACTTGCTAGGTAGTGTTCTTACATTGTTATAAATCAACCCTCCAACTTTCAGATCGATCCGAACCCCGGAAGACCCATTTCGGACCAAAATCCCCAAAATCCACTATTCTGTCCCGAGGATTATTTTGGGTCGATCATTTTGGTCGATACCATCGACCAAAACCATCGACCAAAGTTGTTGCTGACAGCAACCTTGGCCAGTTTTGATCCAATTGACATCCAATCTTCCCGATTCCTTCTCTAACTTATTATTGATGATTGTTTAGGGCCTTAACACTTCTTTTAGACTATTTCTTGGTATTCTCAATTCATCATCAACTCAACCTAAGGTAAGGATGGTTATCTCCATAAACATATAGATCATCAACTTATGATTTATGTTCTTATTTATGAATAGAATCTCTTGATTTCTTTTAATTGTTATAAGACTGTGATATACGTGTTAGAATAGTAGTATTGAAATCTTTATACTCTTGTCATGTTACATTACTATTCTTGTTTACTTATGTCTATTATGATTCATTTCAATATCATGATTTAACTTGTATTATGAAGATATATTAAATGCATGAGAAGTGATGAACTTGAATATGTGATTGTCTAGGTATAACTTGGGATTGGGGAGTGTCCTATTGACACTTCTGTCCTTGGACACCGGAGGGAATAGTATGGGATGTTCTCCGATGGTGCCTATCGACTCTTTCCCGGGTTATTGGATGACATACATAGGATTGTCTAGTTGTTTGGCTAGGATGTCCCTGTTGTATCAAACCCGAATCGGAAGGGCATTGAGACCGAACGACCCGTGGTAGCAATGGGGATTTGTGGGCACTCAAGACCGATAACCAATCCGTGAGAGGTCATAAATCTCATTGTGGGGGCCATTTATTGGTAGGGTTGCATATGGATAGACTTGGGCTCACGGGCGCTCAAGACCGGTAACCAACCCGTGAGAGGACGTGAGAGCTTCCCGTTTACTATATGTGGATGACCAATAGGGTTGATGAGTCTGTAATCCGGGATTACGCTGACTCTAGTGTGAAGGATACCGGAAAGGATCGCCGGGGGCGAGGAATGGACGTATCTCGGAACTGAGATGATATGACTGAGTAGATGACTTGCATTGGGCTAGGCTTTACTGTGACATGCGCCAGTACTTGACCAAATGGTGATGTGAGAGAGCGGTGACCGATCCCCTTACCACGGCTTTTTGATGACTTTACCGATTTTCCCCGGGCATTCCCAAGATATGGAAATGGGAGAGTGACAGACGACCCAGAGAAGTACGGTGCTATGACTTAAAGCATGTCTACCCTAGATGACCAGCATACTTAGAGTTAGATTCATATTTGCATCATATGTCTCATATCATATTGCATCATATGATTTATGTTATTATGGAATAACTTTCCTTGCTGAGTTCTTTCGAACTCACTCCTTTTTGCAACATACTTTGTTAGACTTTCCTGCAGGTACTACCACTGTTGACTGTGGCAGTCAACCCTCTGGAGGCCGAGTTGAAGACTTGTATCATACTGGTGGCGATGAACCAGTTGATAAAGACGAGTAGACCGAGATCGGGACTTTTTGTAGTAGTTCAGTTTTATATTGTGTGTTAGGGATGGGATGTCGCCTCATTCCCTTTTTAACCTTTTATTTGAATTGTCGGGACTATAGCTTAGTTGTTTCACTTGTTATTTGGTGAATCGGTTGTAACCTTTACTTTAGTTGTTTCATCTTCCGCTGATATTATAGGACGGGTTTCCTCCCTCCATTTTACACTTGATTGTTTATACTAATGAAATCCTTTCCGCACTCTGATGTTATTTGTGAATCCTTCTGAGGTACTTTCTCGACTTTTATTATTGAATTATTTGGAAATAAGGAATTGTTCTTGCTTTTGATTATATTATTGTGCTAAGTGATTATGATCGTTCCTAAACTTGATCGGCGGGACAGTAATTCACTCCCCGGGTAATCCAGATAGGGTATCCCCTTGGTGGATTTAGGGCGGGATGTGACAGATGGTATCAGAGCCCAAGTTTTCGGACAATCATAACCACAGAACACAGTAATGGAAGCGTCCTTGAGTCATAGACCCAGAAGTGACTCAAATTTTCTTAGAAGTGAATAATAGAAAACTTGGATTAGAAACTTAAATAAATAAAGCATAATACATCTTGGTTGAATAATAAACAATAATTAAAAGTTTATGACTTGTACTTAGGTTGTAGTCATGGTTAGAGTTAAGTTGTCAGTTTTAAGTATTGTGTTTGTGTTGTGAGTCGTGAGTTGGATCTTGAGTTGGAAGTTGTCGTCGTGAGTCATCCTTGCCAGTGAGTCTCGGTTGTGAGTCGGGTTGTCATCGTATGTCGTAATGAGTCTGAGTTGAGTTGTCGTCATGTGTTGTCGTATGAATCTGAGTTGGGAGTCGTCATTGGGAGTAATGGTCGTGAGTGGTCGTCATGAGTTATAAGTCATAACTAAACATTAACAATTTCTAATGCAATAAAAGAAATGCATAATGTACAATAACTTAAATGAAACAAACTGAATTTCATTAATCACATAGGAGATTTTTACAAGTCTGAAAGGAAATACATCCAATAAAGCATAAAAGGAAACTCCTAGTACTATCTATCTACGTGATCGACTCTGACGATCTGTCTGATCCCTCCTGGATTTGAACTCCTTCCCCATTCGTGCGAATCTCTCTCCCAAGGTATACATATAGGACTGTATCCTCTCCTGTCGAGCCTCGATCCTCTCAAGTATAGAGTAAATCAATGACTAATGAGAAACCACACCCGGAGCCTCAGAAGTCGCATGTGTTGGACCTCCAATCTCACGAAAGCGTGGTGTAAGAATCTCCTCGTGTCTCGAAATCTCATCCTGATCTCGATCCTCATCTCCTTGATTATCAATAACATCCTCATCCTGAACTGGAACCCCATCATGATCATCATTGTCTCCATGCTCATCCCCATCATCACTGTCATCGGCATCCTCATCCTCTATACGGTAAGTCAGGTTACTATAGAAGTATCTGACAAGACCTGGGTAGACTTGTTGTGCCATGGTGTATAAGTGAAGCCAATCCATAGCCTCTGATCTCTCTCGAATGCGAAACACCCCTAAATCATCCACATCATGCTCAATCGGTATATCATGAAAATAGTACTCATATAGAAACTCAGCCGTAGGGGTAGTGAAATGCTCCTCGTCCGTAACCTCTGACCGGGGAACATGTCCTCGACCTCTATCCACCCGTCGCCCTCCTCTAGGCATGGTGAATCTGTTGAAACAAAGAAAGGAATTCATTTGAATTATTCCCAGTGTGTGATTGTTAAATGAAGGGCATTTTCGTAAATTTTCAGAAAATTTCATTTTTGGTAAAATTTTGATTTGATTATTCTAACATGTGCATAAGACCTGTACAAACATGCGGGAATACTTTGTTTGGTGAAAATTCATCTTTTTGACATCTTCAAGGTGAAAATTCAGCAAGTAGGAGAGAGAAAATCCCTCTTTTGGCTTGCATTTGTGATTTTTGAAAAAAAATGGAATTTAACCGAATGGAGAGTGGGAACACCTCCCCTATAGTGAATCAGTATTGTAGAAATTTATTTCATGTTAAAATTCATTTTGGTTTGAAAATGAGACAAGTTTTCGTAAAGTTGGGTTTTTATGAAATGAATAGTGATTTGATAACCAAAATGAGTGTAATCTTGTGTTTGAAGCTTAGTCTTACTTGAAAATTTATGGAAGCATGTTTCTAATCACCTACATGCATGATTCTAACTATTAGCAACAAGTTTTATTCAGTTTTAATGAAAAACACATCAATGGTAAATGAAGTTTTCAAGAAAAAAGAAGTGGGCCCTTTAAATCTGATTTTTGCGCAGATATTTTTTTTTGGTCGATCCTTTTGGTCGATGCCATCGACCAAAGTGCATCGACCAAGAAAGTGAAAATTGCTGCTTTGGCCAATTTTGAGAAAATTGCTTTTTATTACTTTGTTTGGATTTTTGATGACTTAAACAGTTGAAGGCAAGTATGTTTGTGATTTTGAAAGTGTGATATTTGAATTTGGACATTGTTCCTATATGCATTGTTTCGATTTATAGTTGCCTATGCATTGTATGAATACCACAGGCATTGTCCCTATTTATTCCTTACTTATGCATTACGTACATATCATATGTGTTGCTTGATTTAATCCTTACTGATTCATTGCATAAAGGCCATATGCGTTATTTTGATTTATTCTTGCTATATGAATCTTCCTAGTCCGTATGAAATACCTGTGAGTAGTGTTTGAATTCCTCTTGACTATTTGAGAAGTCAGCCAAGAGTCCATGCTTCTTTACCTATTAGACTTATTTCTCGTTGTACTTTCCTTTCTCTTGGTAAAGATTTGGTGGAACAATCACACCCCTGAAGAAGTTTCCTCATCTTATTGGAAGTCCAGGTATGCTTTCAATTTCGGGGACGAAATTATTTTAAGGGGGGGAGAATGTGAAATCCCACCTAATCCTAACCTTGCTACTGTGCCAAATCCATACCTACCTTATACATTGTTCAATTTATTCTTTGTCATATGAGTTGCCTAGTTTCATTTGGTGGAAGTTTATCTCGAAGCTAATCTTTTTCCCTTCTATTTCTTCCCTTTGATGAGAGAATGATCTTAAGTCATTCCCATGATTGATTTTTCTATACATGCTATTGTATAGAGGATCTCCATGCACTCTATAATGATCCTTCTACCCTGCTGTTGTAGAGTGGACCTCCATACACCCTATAACCTTGTGAATTCTCCACATGACGATTTTGAAGGGAAATCAAGTGTGATCTTCATGATTTGTTATCCCTTCTAATTATTTCAAGACTTCAAGCTTTTCATCCCCTGCTCCTCAATCAAAGGTTAGTAACTTCTCTTGTATTGTATTGATCTACTTTTACTATGTTTTATCCTTTGTGATTGAGATTTAGAAGAAGATGCTGCATCCTTGCAACCATTTCTCTACAATCTCTTTTCATTTTTTTAGGTTTTATGATCTTCATATTGATCTTCACCATGATCCTTATGAAATCTTCATAAAGCCATGATCGTACTTTACTCTTACTATGTTTTATTCTTTGTGATTGAGACTATGAAGAAGATGCTGCATCCTTGCAACCATCTCTCTACAATCTCCTTTCATTCTTATGGTTTTATGATCTTCATATTGATCTTTGCCATGATCCTTGTGAAGTCTTCTTGAAGCCATGATCATACTTTTGATTTGATTTCAAAGCATGTTAGATTTATTCCTTGTTTCTTATAAAAGACTTACTGTTAATTGTTTTCTGAAGATTTTGGGAGAAGAAAGGTCAAGATAAAAGCAATGTCCTCCATCTCTTTAGAAGCCTAGTACTCTCCCAATTTCGAGGACGAAATTATTTTAAGGGTGGGAGAATGTAACATCCAGCCAAAACCTAGCCCGGACACCCTATTTATTTTGGGATAAAGAAAGACTGGTTCAATGTTAGACCTTAAAATTTGGACTTTAATTTCAATATTATTATCTTTGAAAACCTTAGGAAGCCATGTCAGACCTTTCCCTTAGGGTAGATCTGTAATGTCTGGCCTTATCCTAACCTTGACCCGGCCCGGGACCTGTTATGTTTGTAGGTCCGAAAACTCGAAGTGGGGGAAATGAGACTTGTGGACCCTTTTGGTTGATGTTTTGGTGTCGGAACCCAAGCCCTTGGACATTGATGATGATGCCCCTCACTTGAGAGCATTGTCAGTGTTAGTTTTGAATCTGCGCACCGAAGAGGGGTGAATTAGTTGAAATACCAAATGAACTCCTGTGCTCAATCCAAATATATTTCCTGAAACTAGACTTCTTGATGGACTTGTAGGAGAAAACCCCACTCCATTTGACCCCATATAGCCTTCCAAATCCCTATCCGAAGTTGCTGAACTATGTCTGGCAAATCCTGCTTGCGCATCAAAGAAGGTGAGCTTAGTTGGTGGACCTAATGACCTCACATGTTTGATCCAAAGGTATTTCTGGAAACTAGACTTCTTGATTGACTTGTAGGAGAAAACCTCACTCAATTTGACCTTGTACAGCCCTCCGAATCCCTGTTCGAAGTTGCTGAACTATTTCTGGATTTTCTGCTGAAACCTGTTACCTGTTTTGGTCGATACCATCAACCAAAACCAACAACCAAAATTGCCCAAAATCGTGGAAAGGATGCTTTTTGGATATTCCATCTTTTATTTAAGTGAAACCTCGAACCTAGAACGATATTTCACTCATTTCAACACCTGAGAACGTGGGAAGGCTCATCTTAGGCTCCTCCTTAGCTTGGGTGATGACCTTCTACAAGAATTCTTGTCTCTCTTCTCCAACTACCATCTTCTAAGGTATGATTCTCTCTCTTGCTCTCTATTCTACCCACTCCTCTTCTTCTTTTTACTGTTGAGACCATGGCCAAGGTGCTGCAACCTTGCAAACACCTTGCCATGAACGTCTCTTCCCATTTATACTTACTTTTCCTTCATTCTTGCTATGCTTCACTAGCATCTTGATCCTTACATATACATTACCATGATTACTTGCTTAACAACTTGACTTCTTATACTAAACTGAGATGTGGAGTATGATTAGTCTAATCTCTGGCTTGCAAATGATTGTAATCATGTTCCTAATCTATTTCCCAACTAATTCTCTAGCTTCCCTTTCAATTACATCAATTTCTCATGAATGCTAGTATTCTTGTCTTTAGAACATAGGACCTCAATTTGGGGGTTTTCATTTGGACCATTGTATTGTGATAATACTTGCTAAGTAGTATTCTTACATTGTTATTAATCATCCCTCCAACTTTCAGATCGATCCAAACCCCGGAAGACCCATTTCGGACCAAAATCCCCAAAATCCACTATTCTGTCCCGAGGATTATTTTGGGTCGATCATTTTGGTCGATACCATCGACCAAAACCATCGACCAAAGTTGTTGCTGGCAGCAACCTTGGCCAGTTTTGATCCAATTGACATCCAATCTTCCCGATTCCTTCTCTAACTTATTATTGATGTTTGTTTAGGGCCTTAACACTTCTTTTGGACTATTTCTTGGTATTCTCAATTCATCATCAACTCAACCTAAGGTAAGGATGGTTATCTCCATAAACATATAGATCATCAACTTATGATTTATGTTCTTATTTATGAATAGAATCTCTTGATTTCTTTTAATCGTTATAAGACTGTGATATACGTGTTAGAACAGTAGTATTGAAATCTTTATACTCTTGTCATGTTACATTACTATTCTTGTTTACTTATGTCTATGATGATTCATTTCAATATCATGATTTAACTTGTATTATGAAGATATATTAGATGCATGAGAAGTGATGAACTTGAATATGTGATTGTCTAGGTATAACTTGGGATTGGGGAGTGTCCTATTGACACTTCTGTCCTTGGACACCGGAGGGAATAGTATGGGATGTTCTCCGATGGTGCCTATCGACTCTTTCCCGGGTTATTGGATGACATACATAGGATTGTCTAGTTGTTTGGCTAGGATGTCCCTGTTGTATCAAACCCGAATCGGAAGGGCATTGAGACCGAACGACCCGTGGTAGCAATGGGGATTTGTGGGCACTCAAGACCGGTAACCAATCCGTGAGAGGTCATAAATCTCATTGTGGGGGCCATTTATTGGTAGGGTTGCATATGGATAGACTTGGGCTCACGGGCGCTCAAGACCGGTAACCAACCCGTGAGAGGACGTGAGAGCTTCCCGTTTACTATATGTGGATGACCAATAGGGTTGATGAGTCCGTAATCCGGGATTACGCTGACTCTAGTGTGAAGGATACCGGAAAGGATCGCCGGGGGCGAGGAATGGACGTATCTGGAACTGAGATGATATGACTGAGTAGATGACTTGCATTGGGCTAGGCTTTACTGTGACATGCGCCAATACTTTGACCAAATGGTGATGTGAGAGAGCGGTGACCGATCCCCTTACCACGGCTTTTTGATGACTTTACCGATTTTCCCCGGGCATTCCCAAGATATGGAAATGGGAGAGTGACAGACGACCCAGAGAAGTACGGTGCTATGACTTAAAGCATGTCTACCCTAGATGACCAGCATACTTAGAGTTAGATTCATATTTGCATCATATGTCTCATATCATATTGCATCATATGATTTATGTTATTATGGAATAACTTTCCTTGCTGAGTTCTTTCGAACTCACTCCTTTTTGCAACATACTTTGTTAGACTTTCCTGCAGGTACTACCACTGTTGACTGTGGCAGTCAACCCTCTCGGAGGCCGAGTTGAAGACTTGTATCATACTGGTGGCGATGAACCAGTTGATAAAGACGAGTAGACCGAGATCGGGACTTTTTGTAGTAGTTCAGTTTTATATTGTGTGTTAGGGATGGGATGTCGCCTCATTCCCTTTTTAACCTTTTATTTGAATTGTCGGGACTATAGCTTAGTTGTTTCACTTGTTATTTGGTGAATCGGTTGTAACCTTTACTTTAGTTGTTTCATCTTCCGCTGATATTATAGGACGGGTTTCCTCCCTCCATTTTACACTTGATTGTTTATACTAATGAAATCCTTTCCGCACTCTGATGTTATTTGTGAATCCTTCTGAGGTACTTTCTCGACTTTTATTATTGAATTATTTGGAAATAAGGAATTGTTCTTGCTTTTGATTATATTATTGTGCTAAGTGATTATGATCGTTCCTAAACTTGATCGGCGGGACAGTAATTCACTCCCCGGGTAATCCAGATAGGGTATCCCCTTGGTGGATTTAGGGCGGGATGTGACATTTTCTCGTGCTGAAACGATATTTGTTTCGAATCCTCAGATCCAGAGGTCAAGAGAAGGTCAAAAAAGATCGATTCTTAGGGAAGGATCGGGAGAAAGTGCAGATCCGAATTATATTCCTCTGGAATCTGAAGATCAAGGATCATCCAAGGATGATCGATTAAGCCACATTCAAAGTAAAAAGAATAGAAGTCTTGGAGATCGGGGAGATAAAAGAGAAACAAGGAGGTCAGAAGGTAGCAGATTTGAGGTTCACGGATCTGAAATCAGTAAAAGATTTCATATTATGTGTTGTAACTAATATATCCATTACCGGTTTATACCGGTCAAACCAACCTCAACCGGGTTTAATTGAGAGATAAAGGTAAGATGATCAAAGACGTCCAAAAAGGAGCAATGATCTGATGGTCATGATTGAAAGAGTATTATAAGCGGGAAAGCCAGTATAAAAGCAAGGGAAGATCCGTAAGAAGGTAAGCCTCTAGAATCAACCAAAACTCTAAGCTCACTCTGATTAAACTCCATTACTAGCATTTTAGAAGCTCTAGAGAGCTCTGTAAACACCATCGACACCATACTGACTAGATCGTCGGAGACGAGACGCCGATCAAGACGATCGAGTCCGTTTCTTAATGTGATTCTGTTTCTTTCAGGAGTGAGAGGTTGATCGATCGAAGAGCAAACCAGATTGAATCAGGTCTGAGGAGTTCGGTGCGGAAAACTACGGTTCAAGGCGATCGGCAGAAATAGCACCAACATTTGGCGCCGTCTGTGGGAACTCAGGTCAGAACAGAAGCTATGGCTCAATCACCTGAGCGAGAGGAGGAATTACCGATAGAAATGGCGGAAACAAGCCAGAGGGAGCCAAGGAGAGTAAATCCAAAAAGAAGAACGAGAGAAGTGGTTCCGATGCCGCAAATTCCAGTGATGCAAACTCGACAGAGGCAGAGAATGCTGGAGGATCATTCTCCACCTCGTCCAACTAATCAGTTTGAAAGGCAAGAGAAACAATTAGCAGATACATTGGCGACATCTCGTCCAGAGTTAGATCCAAATCTGATCGTTGAGCGGTTTGAGAGCATGCAGCATCAAATACTGGAGACACAAAATCTGATGAGGACTTTCATCAAGCAGATCGGAGTATATCCTGAGGAAAGAGTTCCGGTTTCGTCAGCTGGAAGATCTCGAACTCTTTCCTGAGCAAAAGCGACTTCTGTCCCAAATTCTCAGATTCAAAAGTCAGGAGGAAGCCGAAGGAGATCATTTCTGAAGGAAGGATCAGGAGAAAGTGCGGATCCAAACTATATTCCACTAGAGACTGAAGATCGAGAATCGTCCAGAGATGATCAATTGAGTCATATCTGGAGCAAAAAGAGTAGAAGCGTAGCGGATTGGAGAGATAAGAAAGAAACAGGAATATCAGGAGATTGCAGATCTGAAGTCTATGGATCGGAAATCAGTAAAAGATTTCGCGTCCTCGATGATCAGATTCAGCGACTGGTGAACAAAGATGGCGGAGAAAAAGCTGAGGATATAATGAACCAAAATTCATTTGCTAAAGACATTATGTCAGCACCATTGCCGCGCAATTTTAAACTTCTGACATTCACAATGTATGATGGAAGCACAGATCCAATGGAACACTTGGCTCAGTTCAACTCTGTTATGATGCTAGCAGGTAACTCTGATATTTTAAAGTGTCACTCATTTCCATCTTCCTTGAAAGGATCTGCAACAACCTGGTTCTTCAGCTTATTACCATATTCCATTAAGGATTTTAAGGATTTGACGAAAGTATTCTTGTCAAGATTCCAAAGTAGCATGAAAAGCGACAGAAAGCGTTGATAATTTAGTTGCAATCCGTAAAAAATCGGGAGAATCGGTTCGAAATTACATGAAGAGATTCAATCGAGGAATCAATTCAAATAAAAAATTTGAATGAGGCGGTGGCATATGACGCTATGTTCGGAGGCCCTATGAGATGAGCATCTTCTCGAATTCCCGATCATGAACAAGCCAAGCGAATATAGCGGAATTGACGACTCGCTGTAATCAGTATGCAAATATGAAGGACATTCTCCAAGCAAGAAAAGAAACTGACAGCAGTGGAGTTAAAAGGAAAGATGATGGAGTTGTAAAATCTGATCAGAGAGATCAGAGAGAGCGAAGGAATAGCAGAAGTTTTTCAAGAAATATTCCTGATCGTCAATACAGAAGGGACATCCCAAAACCATTCCAAGAAAACTACACTCCTCTCAACGCAAGAAGATCAGAAATTCTGATGCAAATTGAGCATCAGGGATTTATGAAATGGCCATTACCTATGATAGCAAAGGCGGATGAAAGGAATCCGAATAGATTCTGTAGATATCACAAAGATCATGGTCATGATACCGATGACTGCAGAATTCTAAAAAATGAAATTGAAGGACTGATTAGTCAAGGAAGATTGGACCAATATGTACAAAAGAGAAATGGGGGCAACAGAAGAAATGCCGCTGATCAGCCGAGAAGGTGGAACAATCGAACATCAGCTAGAGAAGAACAAGCCAAGGGAGATTTTCAGTACAACTCGCCAGAGAAAAATACTAAACAGCAGGAAAATCGGCAGATTCAACAGAAGCAGTCCCCCGTCATGACCATCCTGGGAAGTTTGGACTTAAATTCAATTTCAAAATCTAAGGCGCATGCCAGGTATGTGAATACTGTCGAATCTCATGTTACTCCTAGAAGAATCAAAATGATGAAGGAAATAGTCTTCACGGAGGAAGAAATGGAAGGAATTCAAGAACCACACGATGACGCCATTGTGGTGGTCATCGAGGTGGCAAACAGAGATATTCATAGAGTTCTGGTAGACACAGGATCATCTGTAGACATCATGTCTTACGAAACTTTTCAGCAATTGAAGTTGGATACGGCAAGATAAAACCTTGCAGCACAAGGCTATTTGGATTTTCTGGAGAGTCTACTTCGGTAGAGGGGACTGTGGAGCTAACAATAACACTTGGAACACATCCACAAACGGTAACTACAGTTACTAATTTTTTGTTAATAAAAAGTCTATCAGCATACAATATAATTCTCCGGAGACCAACGTTGAATACTATTGGTGCAATAATGTCGACAAGACATTTGAAGGTCAAGTTCCCAACTGAAGGAGGCATTGGAGAATGCAAATCAGATCAGAAAACTTCAAGGCAGAGCTATACAACTTTTTTGAAGGATTCAAAAGCACAAGGTAAGGCACTCGCCTTTACTGTTGAAGTTACGGATAACAGGGATGAGGAAAAAATTCAAAGAGGTGAACCGGTAGAAAAGCTGGAAAAAATTTGTTTTGGTTTGGAGAATCCAGAAAAAGGGACCATGATAGGAGCTGATCAGAACAGTCAGGACAAGGAGCAATTGAAAGAATTTCTTCAAGAAACGCAGATGTCTTTGCCCGGTCGGCACAAGACATGCCAGGTTTAAGCGAGAGAAGTGGCGGAGCATTGTCTATGGATAGATAAATCTATCAAACCAGTGAAACAAAGACGAAGGAATTTCGTCGAAAAGCATGATGCAATTAAGGTTGAAGTGGACAAGCTTAGGAGATCTGAGTTCATTGAGCAAATCGAGTGTCCGAGGTGGCTAGCAAATGTGGTAATGGTGAAAAAGCATAATAGAAAATGGCGAATGTGTGTAGATTACACTGATTTGAACAAGGCATGTCCCAAGGATTGCTATCCTTTGCCGCGAATTGATCAGTTAATCGATGCTACATCGAGTCAAGCAAATGTTGAGTTTTATGGACGCCTATTCTCGGTTATAATCAAATTCTTATGAAGAAAGAGGATCAGCCTCACACGGCATTCATGACCAATCGGGAAAGCTATTGTTATAAAGTTATGCCTTTTGGGTTAAAAAATGCTGGTGCAGCATACCAAAGGGCAATGAACAAGCTGTTCGCTGATCAGATTGGAAGAAATATGGAGGTTTATGTGGAAGATCTTTTTGTAAAAAGTCAATTTAAATCTGATCATCTCGCCGATTTAAGAGAGTACTTTGATGTATTGAGGAGAAATGGAATGAGACTCAATCCTGAGAAGTGTGCATTTGGAGTTTCATCTGGTAAATTCCAAGGTTTCATGGTCACACAGAGGGGTATCGAAGCAAATCCAGCAGTATGAAAGAAATTCAAAGCTTAACCGGAAGAGTTGCAGCATTAAGTAGATTTATATCCAGATCAGGAGATAAGTGTGCACCATTCTTCAAGGCGTTGAAGAATCTAAATGCACTCAACGAATTCAAATGGTCAGAGGACTGTCAGAATTCATTTGAAGAGCTGAAGAGGAGGTTGACCAGTCCACCAGCTTTATCTCGACCAAAACCTGGAGAGAGCTTGTAGATATATCTATCTTCTTCAAAGGCAGCGGTAAGCGCGGTGTTAATCCGGGAGGAAGGTACTGTTCAAAATCCTATCTACTTTGTAAGCCATACATTGTTAGATGCAGAATCTAGATATCTGGAATTTGAGAAACAGGCTTTTGCCTTACTAGTAGCAGACAGGAAGCTCCGACCCTATTTTCAGGCTCATCCAATTATTGTTCTTACTAACTGGCCTTTAAAGAAAATACTGCATAAGCCTGATTTTGGCGGGGAGAATGGTATCATGGGCAGTAGAGTTAACAGAACATGATATAGATTATAAACCTAGAACTGCGATAAAGGCACAAGTTTTGGCCGATTTTATTGCTGAAAGTATTTCATCACCAGAGGAGGAAAAAGATTCTAGTAAGGTGTCTTCTGTGTGGACCTTACATGTAGATGGGTCAAGTCATTCGCAGGGATCAGGAGCGGGAGTGATTTTACAAAGTCAGTTCAGATTTGTAATTCAAAATGCACTTCGGTTTAATTTTCATGCTTCAAACAATGAAGCAGAATATGAAGCTCTTATTGCAGGGTTACGACTAGCTAGATCTCTATGTGTTCAAAGCATCGAAGTAAAAAGTGATTCTGAGCTGGTGGTCAGTCAAGTCACGGGAGCGTATGGTGCGAAAGATGATCGAATGGTCAGCTATCTTAAAAAAGTATCACAATGTAAGGAGTGGTTCGCACAATTCTCAGTCACAAGGATATCTCGAAATCAAAATAATGAAGCAGATTCTCTGGCAAAATTGGCATCCGCAAAGTCTGTTTCTATTCCACAAACTGTATATTATGAGGAGCTAGATATTCCGGCATATTCAGAGCCAGAGATAATGGAAATTGACGCAGAGATATCTTGGATGGATCCTATTATACAGTATCTAAAGGATTGTATTCTTCCTGAAGATAGGGAAAAGGCCAGAACTGTGAAAAGAAGAGCTGCCAGGTTTATTCTAAAAAATGAGTTATTATATAAAAGAACAGTTTCTGGGCCACTTTTGAAATGTTTGGGACCCTCTGATGCTCTTTATGCCTTATCCGAGCTTCACGAAGGAATCTGTGGAAACCACTTAGGTGGGAAAGCTTTGGCGTATAAAATTTTAAGACAAGGATTTTATTGGCCACGAATGCAATCTGAGGCAATTGAGTATGTAAGAAGGTGTCATCAATGCCAGATTCATGCACCAATTCAGAACCAGCCAGCAGAGCAGCTAACATCAATTCTTAATCCTCTCCCATTTGCAATGTGGGGTATGGATTTGTTGGGACCTTTTTCTGTTGCAACTAGAGGGAAAAAGTTTGTAGTGGCTGCAATCGATTATTTCACGAAATGGGTAGAAGCAGAAGCCTTGGCAACAACTACCACGAGTCAAATTGAAAAATTCTTCAGAAATCATGTCATATTCAAATATGGCCTACCAAAGATTCTACTGACTGATCACGGACCGCAATTTGATAATGAAAGATTCAAGGAATTCTGTACAGACTATCATATTGAGTGCAAACACTCATCTATGGCATATCCTCAATGCAATGGCCAAATTGAGGTAACAAACAGAACACTTTTACAGGGGATAAAAAAGAGGCTGGATGAAGCGCATAGTTTGTGGATTGATGAACTACCTCATGTACTATGGGCGTATAGGACTACGGTCAGGACCCCAACAGGTGAAACACCTTTCAGACTGGCATATGGGTCAGAAGCATTGGCTCCAGTGGAGGTTATGGTGGGATCAAACAGATATGAGGGATTTGATCCAATAACTAATGAAGAAGGACTGCGGGCAAACCTCGAATTTTTAGATGAAGTCAGAGAAAAGGCTTTATACCGTAATATGGAATATCAGAGGAGAACAGCAGCGTATTATAATGCTCGAATCAAACATAAATCTTTCAGAGTAGGAGATTTGGTTTTGAGAAAAAAATCAACATCAGATCCAAGGAACTGTGGAAAGCTTTCTGCAAACTGGGAAGGGCCATATGTGGTAACAAAAACTGTGAGCAAAAACACATATTGGCTGAAGGATTCTCATAGAAGTTGTTTGAAGCGACCGTGGAATGTAATTCACCTTAAGAAATATTATCAATAGAAAGAATTTTCTGGTATTCTTGGAGAAAGCATTTTATTAAACGTGGTCATCCAAAGTTTCTTCTTCATTATTAATCCAAATGACCCAGTTCTTCTGATCAAGCCATTTCAACGCTGATCCAGGGTCATTCTTTCTGAGGATGATCCCGACTTTCCGAAGTCAGGCCCAAGTAGTCAGCCTTACGAGGTCACGTCATGCCTTTTCAACGCTGACTCAGGATTACTCCTTCCGAGGGTGATCCCGACTTTCCGAAGTCAGGCTCAAGTAGCCAGCCTTCCGAGGCGTGATTATGCTAGCTGATTCCGATCATTCCTTCCGAGGGTGATCCCGACTCTTCGTGAGTTAGGCTCAAGTAGCCAGCCTTCCGAGGCCTGGTCATGCTTTTCGAAGCTGATCACGGATCATTCCTTCCGAGGATGATCCCGACTCTTCGTGAGTTAGGCTCAAGTAGCCAGCCTTCCGAGGCCTGGTCATGCTTTCCGAAGCTGATCACGGATCATTCCTTCCGAGGGTGGTCCCGACTCTTCGTGAGTCAGGCTCAAGTAGCCAGCCTTCCGAGGCCTGGTCATGCTTTCCGAAGCTGATCACGGATCATTCCTTCCGAGGGTGGTCTCGACTTTACGTAAGTCAGGCTCAAGAAGCCAGGTCATGCTAAGCTAATCACGGATCATTTCCTTTCACAAGGATGATCCCGGATTGTTCCTTTCGAGGAATGATCCCGACTTTCCGAAGTCAGGCTCTCGTAGCCATCTTTCTAAGGCAGCATTCGGATCAAGTACGACGGAATTAATCAATAAAATAACTCAAGGATCAGGTTACACCGAGGACTATTAATCGAAGTTCAAAGATCAGATCAGGTATTAAATCAACATCTCAAGGTATCTGATCAGGTATTAAAGTTCCTTTCAAATACTTTTTCATCAGAAGTATTTCAGCAGAAGTCAATTTACAAAGTTTGATCAAAGATGTATACATCTAATCAATTATGAATTGGTTAGAAGATGATAGTTAACATTACGAAAGATACTATTATGTCGAAACTAAGAAAAAATAATAACAATAGAAGGAAGGAAGAAAATTTCATTCATATAAAAGTTTGACAAGTTAAAAAACCTCATATGCAAAAGAGGTAGGCAAGAAAGAAAATGGTAAGTTCTTAAAGCAAAAAGAGTGGTTTCTTCATATTTGTGGTTTTGTAGATGGATCAACATCTGTAGCATTACCAGATGGATCAACATCAACAATATCATCAGCAGCAATATCTTCATCTCCTTGAGCAGGTAAATTATCATCATCATTGTCATCTGAACCACTGGTAGAATGATCTGGGCCAGAGCTGGAGGAATCACTCATATCATTGTCAGAATCATCTTCTGATGAGCAATCAGAGCTGGGATACTTCAAATTCCTAAGATCAAAAAAGGTTCTAGAAGGGAGGAATTCTGGAGATAACAACTTGAAATCTAAACCAGGATGAATCTTAAGGATTTCTGAAAAAAATTGGTCAGAGCAATCCTTTACCATATTCTTGCAAAACCCTAGGAAAGTTGGATTATCTCCAACTTCCTTCATTGAGGAGGTAACTGAATTTAAGACTATCTGGTTTTCACTTTGTATTCTTCTCTTCTCAACATCAAACTGTTTCCTCTCTGCTTCTAAGTCTTCATGCAGCAAAGTTTTGAATTTTAAAGTTTCATCCAGGAGAGCATGAAGGTTTTCTTTCTCTTTAGACACCAAATTAAAGGAAGCATCGAGATTATCCTTTTCTGCTGTTATTTCATCGAGTCTTAACCCCAAATCATTATTTTTATCCTCCAAAGCAGACTTCTCCAGCAGAATTGAACTGAAAGCTTTCACATGATATTCTTGAGCCAACTCTAAAGCTGTATTTAGCTTTTCAATCTCATTAAACTTTTCCTGGAGTTCATTCTTTTCCTTCTCAATACTTTGTGACCAGACCAAGGCTCTGGTTAGCTTTCCTTTAAAATCTTCTCTTTCACCTGTGGCAATTCTAGCCCTGTCAAGGGCATCATCCTTTAACATTTTAAGTTGAAAAAGCTCATTCCTATGATTCAAAACGGCTTCTCTCAACATAGAAACTTCTTCCTGCAATTCAGCACAATGGTCAGAGCAAATTTCATAATCAGTATGCAAACTATCAAGATCATTCATCAAATCTCTCTCTGAACTCAGCTGGTGTTAATTTTCTCTCTGAAGATCTTGTACCTCATTAACCAATTCGAAGTTCTTTTTGATCAGTTCATCATTTTCCTGAGACAAAGTTTTTTGTCTCTCCAATACTTCAAAAAATGCATTGAAGGCAGCCCCAAAACATCTGTTGATCAATCAATATATATATATATATATATATACATTAAAAACAATATAAATAATCAAATCAATAGTAAATTAATTCTAAATAAAAGAAAGGGAAAAAGGTCTAAATCTTACCCCCACCCATGAGAATAAAGGTCAGAATCAGACATCCGTGCAGTATTCCTCTTGTCATGAGGGATTCTGCCTTTTGTGCCCCATTCTCTAGCAGCCTCCCAATTACGACTGGCCGTATGATTTTCTTTTAAAAACCACTCAGGGTGGAAAGGATTCCCGGAATCAGCATTGCTCATGGTATCATCAACCTCGTCAGGGGCTGGTTGGAGATCAGCTATCTCAAGAATATTCTCAGGATTAACATTTACTGCAGCATCATTTGAACCAGTCTGCATGATATTTTCTTGGTTTTCATGACCATCATGAGGGTCAATTACCATGAGAGCTTTAGGCGGGACAAGATTATTCTCTGGTAGAGCTACTTCATGAATTTCCTGGGAAATATTTTGGTTATTTTCCTCCAAAGGAGGAACATCTTGATCACTTTTCTCAAGAGGGGGAACATCGAGATCTCGGGGCAGCAACAACATCAGATCTGGGGACAGCAACATCCAACACGGGGATGGATAAAGGTAAAACGGAAATTTCATTCACACGATCCTCGGCAACAACATCCAAAGGAGAGACAGGAACATCAACATTTTCATCACATAATTGATCAGCTATTTCTTCAATAATACCACCCGCAAGATGTGTTAATATGTCTTAAGCAATTTTCTTCGGATGGTCAGAAGAATAGTCAAATAAATCCTTACCTTGACCTTCGTCCTCAACCATTTTTTCTGGGAAGACGGAAGTATCATGAGGAATTTCTTCACGTGGACTATCTTCAATAGTGGGAACTCCTGTAGGGGCAGTATGAATTTCTTTTCTTCTTTTCTTTTTTCTTTGAACCAGATGAGCCCTGGTCAGAAACTGGACCTGTAGACCTAAGTCTACATCTCAGTGTATTGGAGGTTCTGGAGGTCCTCATCTTGGGACCAGGGGTTTCACTTGCAACTGTTTTCACAATTTGCACATCAGCATCTTCTCTGATGGCACTTTCTGGAGCCGGGGTGGTTTTCTCTTGATCAGGGGAATCTCTTTTAGCAGTTTTTCTTTTTGAAGGATGACGGGCAGTGTGTTTTCTTTTCTTGGAGGGTTTAATAACCCTAGAATCGGATTTCTTTTCCTCTGAAACACTTCTTCGTAGATCAGCAACATTAAGGATGGGACGAGCAATTACTTCTGATGGTAAAAATATATGATAATGAGTAAGGATTACAAAAAGAAAGAAAGGTATACAACAGTTATTATCTTTACCTGGAAAAAGGCCGTGACTAATGAGACTCGCATCTGTCTTCAACTTGGCCGCATCTATGGGAGTTCCAATGGAATCATACTCCAAGTTATTCGGTCATATTCAGTAAGCACTGGACGTACTTTTAGAGGAGATAAGGATTTCAAGGAATAAAGACACCATCGAGACCGGAAGTTTGGATTTGGAATGGCGCAGAAGAAGTATTTTTCCCGCCATTGCTTGTTGTCATGGGGAATGGAAGAATCAATGAAAATTTTGGATTCTCTTCCCAGTTCACCCACAATGCGGGTTCTTCTGGCAAAGTGAAGGTATCCGCGTTTGCGGGATACTTTCAAGGTGTAATAATTTCTGAAGAGGTCAACAGATGGGACACGATTCATTTGGAGGATAAACGCAAAAAAAACAGTAAACCAGTCTCCAACTATTTGGAGTAAGCTGAGAAGGACAGACATGATAATAGTCCAATAAAGATTGAACTACGGGAATCAGGGGGATTCTAAAACCTGAATCAAGATGATCAAGGTAGATGGTGATAACACCTGGATCAACTGAGTAAGGACGGTCGGAGGAGTCAGGAACCCATACTCTAGCATCAGAAGGAAAATGGTAACTTTCCAAATAAGAATCCAGGTGGGATTTCTTTATTTTGGTGGGATACCACTCGGGACCAGCATGCTTTGGGTCCATTTTTTCTCTGGGCATGTTGATAGGAGTATAAAGAATGATGGCTTCATCATGAGCATACGGAACAGGTTTCCAGTCTGAAGGATTATGCTGAGAGGAGGAAGCACCAGACACGTTTTTCATTTGCTCAGTTGCTTGGAGGTATATCAGGTTGGGCAGAAGTACTGGGTACTGAAGGATTGGAAGAAGGATCTATGGCGGAGACAAGAAAGGAAGAAGAAGAAAACTAGAAAGGTAAAATCTGAAAAAGAGTGATAAAGGTAATAGCAGATAGGTATGTTTGATGTTCGCGAAGAAGAGCAAAGTACGGAAAGGAAAAGGCGACAGTTGACAGATATATATAAAGAATGAGAGAGAATTTCTTGAAAGGAGGGGGAAATACACGATGGTCCAAAATCAATGGTCATTCCCTTTCGTAACCGACGCGTGGGATCAATCGGCTAACGTATGAAAACAACAGTTGAAAAGAATGAAGATGATGTGTGAAAGGGTAAGGGAACAATATGATGGTAATGCATGGGAAAAAGACGAAATCAGTGATCAAGCGGTGATAACGTTAAGGAAGTTAAAAAGTTATATTTGAAAATTCATAAAAGGTCTGACAAGACAGTGATTTCAGCCGGTTTTAAGATAACTTGGGGCTGAGTACCATAATATAATTTCAACCAATACAAAGGACATGATTTCATGAGGGACATGGTTATAAGCAGATTTTCAAGATAATGATGATATGATATGATAACTCGTCATCAAGATTTTGAAGAAATCGAAGATTACCTGGGGAAAAGGCGTAATAGCTAGACAAGGAATACTGTGTGATTTTGATGAAAAGGATAAAACCTGCTGATCAGAGTCTCATTTAGATTCAACCTGATCAGCGGGCTTGGGGGCTTATGTTGTAACTAATATATCCATTACCGGTTTATACCGGTTTATACCGGTCAAACCAACCTCAACCGGGTTCAATTGAGAGATAAAGGTAAGATGATCAAAGACGTCCAAAAAGGAGCGATGATCTGATGGTCATGATTGAAAGAGTATTATAAGCGGGAAAGCCAGTATAAAAGCAAGGGAAGATCCGTAAGAAGGTAAGCCTCTAGAATCAACCAAAACTCTAAGCTCACTCTAATTAAACTCCATTACTAGCATTTTAGAAGCTCCAGAGAGCTCTGTAAACACCATCGACACCATCTTGACTAGATCGTTGGAGACGAGACGCCGATCAAGACGATCGGCTCCATTTCTTACTGTGATTCTGTTTCTTTCAGGAGTGAGAGGTTGATCGATCGAAGAGCAAACCAGATCGAATCAGATCTGAGGAGTTCGGTGCGGAAAACTACAGTTCAAGGCGATCGGCAGAAATAGCACCAACATTATGGATGATCAAATTCAACGATTGACGAACAAAGATAACAGAGAAAGGTGGAAGAAGCGATGAATCAGAATCCATTTTCTAAGGATATCATGTTAGGGCCATTGCCACACAATTTTAAGCTTATGGTATTCACGATGTATGATGGAAGCACAGATCCGATGGAACATCTAGCTCAATTCAACTCCGTTATGATGCTGGCATGTAATTCTGATGTCTTAAAGTGTCGATCCTTTCCATCTTTGTTGAAAGGTCCTGCAACAACTTGGTTCTTCAGTTTATTACCGGATTCTATTAGGGCCTGTTTGGTTACATGAATCCAGAGATTTCAAATCTCTGGATTCATGAATCTAAGAATTATACCCATTTGGTTGTAAAAATTTCTAGATTCATGAAATCTAGAGATTCACCTTTTTACACTAAAAACGTGAATCTGTAGATTTATGGGTAAGGGGTGAAATCCAGAGATTTCAAAAAAGCTATACATTTGCACATCCACAAAAATCACGTCGATCAAATAGTTTTTTAGGATGAATCCACAGATTTGATTCCACAACCAAACATCTATTTTTATAAATTATAACTCCATAGATTTGAAATCTATAGATTTGAAATCTCTAAATATTTGAAATCTTCAGACTCATGTAACCAAACAGGCCCTTAGAGACTTCAGAGATTTGACAAAAATATTCTTGTCAAGATTCCAAAGTAGTATGAAGAGTGGTAAAACAGTGGATAATTTGGCTGCAATTCGCCAAAAATCATGAGAGTCAGTTCGAAGTTATATGAAAAGATTCAATCAAGAATCAATTCAGATAAAGAACTTGAATGAAGCAGTAGCATATGATGCTATGTTCAGAGGTCTGACAGATGATCATTTGTTAGAGTTCCTGATCATGAACAAGCCAACAAACATTGCAGAGTTGACAACTCGCTATAATCAATATGCTAATATGAAAGATATCCTTCAGGCAAGGAAGGAGACTGACGGCAACGGAGGCAAAAAGAAAGAAGATGGAGTCATGAGATCTGATCAGAGGGATCGAAGGAATGATAGAAATTTTCCAAGAAATGGTCCTGATCGTCAATTCAGAAGAGATATTCCAAGGCCATTCCAAGAAAATTACACTCCTCTTAATACTAGAAGGTCGGAAATTCTGATGCGAATTCAACATCAGGGATTTATAAAATGACCATTACCAGTGATAGCAAAAGCAGATGAGAGGAATCCAAACAGATCTTGCAGATATCACAGGGATCATGGTCATGATGCTGATGATTGCAGAATCTTAAAAAATGAAATTGAGCGATTAATCAATGAAGGGAAATTGGATCATTATGTTCAAAGGATAAATGGAGGTAATCGGAGAAATGTTGTTGATCAGCCGAGAAGATGGCATAATCGGGCACCAGTGAGGGAAGATCAAGCGAAAGGAGATTTTCAATCCAATTTTCCAGATGAAAATGCTAAACATCAGGAAAACCAGCAGGTTCAGCAGAAACAGTCTCCTGTCATGACCATACTAGGGAGTTTAGATTTAAATTCAATTTCAAAGTCTAAGGCACATGCCAGGTATGTCAATGCTGTTGAATCTCATGTTATTCCTAAAAGAATCAAGAAGATGAAGGAGATAGTCTACACAGAAGAAGAAATGGATGGAATTCAAGAGCCATATGATGATGCCATTGTGGTAGTCATTAAGGTGGCAAATAGGGATGTTCACAGGGTTTTAATTGATACGGGGTCTTCTGTAGACATTATGTCTTATGAAACTTTTCAACGGTTGAAGATGGATACGGTCAAGATAAAGCCTTGCGGAACAAGACTATTTGGATTCTCTGGAGAATCTACTTCAGTGGAAGTAACTGTGGAGTTAACAATCACATTAGGAACACATCCACAAACAGTAACTACGGTTACTAAATTCTTGTCGAAAAAGAATCTATCAGCTTACAATATAATTCTAGGAAGACCAACTTTGAATGCTATTGGAGCTGTGGTTTCAACGAGGTATCTAAATGTAAAATTCCCAACTGAATGAGGCATTGGAGAATTCAAATCTGATTAGAGAACCTCGAGGCAAAGCTATTCGACTTTTTTAAAAGATTCAAAATCACAAGGTAAAGCTCTTGCTCTTACTGTGGAGGTCATGGATAACAGGGATGAAGAAAAATTCAAAGAGGGGAACCAATAGAAAAGCTGGAAAAAATTTGCTTTGGTCTTGAAAATCAAGACAAGGGAACTATGATTGGGGCTGATTAGACCAATCAAAACAAGGACCAGTTGAAAGAATTTCTTCGACTAAATGCAGATGTCTTTGCTTGGTCAGCACAAGATATGCCAGGTTTAAGCAGGGAGGTAGCAGAACATTGTCTCTGGATAGATAAATCTATCAAACCAGTAAAGCAAAGGCGAAGGAACTTCTCATCAAAAAAGCATGATGCGATCAAGGTTGAAGTGGAAAAGCTCAGAAAATCTAAATTTATTGAGCAAATTGAATGTCCCAAATGGCTGGCGAATGTCGTAATGGTAAAGAAGCATAATGGCAAATGGCGAATGTGCATGGATTATACTGATCTGAACAAGGCATATCCTAAAGATTGTTATCCTCTGCCACGAATTGATCAGTTGATCGATGCCACATCAGGTCAGCAAATGTTAAGCTTTATGGATGCTTATTCCGGTTATAATCAAATTCTTATGAAGAAGGAGGACCAACCCCATATAGCATTCATGACAAATCGGGAAAGCTATTGTTATAAAGTTATGCATTTTGGATTAAAAAATGCTGGCGCAACATATCAGAGGGCAATGAATAAATTGTTTATTGACCAGATTGGAAGAAATATAAAGGTTTATGTGGATGATCTTCTCGTAAAAAGTCAATTTAGATCTGATCATCTCACTAACCTAAGGGAGTGCTTTGATGTGCTCAGAAGGAATGGAATGAGAATCAATCCTGAAAAGTGTGCATTTGGAGTTTCATCTAGTAAATTCCTTGGTTATATGGTTACACAGAGGGGTATTGAGGCGAATCCAGAGAAAATCAAGGCCATTTTGAATATGACAGCACCCAGCAGTATGAAGGAAATCCAAAGTTTAACAGGAAGAGTTGCGGCATTGAGCAGATTTATATCAAAATCAGGAGATGAATGCACACCATTCTTTAAGGCGTTAAAGAATCTAAATGCACTTAACGAATTCAGGTGGTCAAACGAGTGTCAAAGTTCATTTGAAGAATTGAAAAGGAGGCTGACTAGTCCACCAGTTCTATCTCGACCAAAGCCAGGAGAGGTCATGCAGATATACTTATCTTCATCGAAAGCAGCAATGAGTGCTGTATTAATACGAGAAGAATGTACTATTCAAAATCCTATCTACTTTGTAAGTCATACATTGTTAGATGCAAAGTCTAGATATCCATAATTTGAAAAACAGGCTTTGGCTTTGATAATAGCGGCCAGAAAGCTTAGGCCCTATTTTCAGGCTCATCCAATTATTGTTCTTACTAACTGGCCTTTAAAGAAAATATTACATAAACCTGATCTTGCGGGGAGAATGGTGTCATGGGCAGTAGAGCTAACAAAACATGATATAGATTATAAACCTAGAACTGGGATAAAGGCACAAGTGTTAACTAATTTTATTGCTGAGAGTATTTCATCACCAGAAGAAGAAAAAGATTCCAATGAAATAACTGCTGAGTGGACTCTACATGTGGATGGATCAAGTCATTCTCAGGGATCAGGAGCAGGTGTGATTTTACAAAGTCCGTTCGGATTTGTAATTTAGAATGCACTTCAATTTAATTTTCACGCTTCAAACAATGAAGCAGAGTATGAAGCTCTCATCGCAGGATTACGACTGGCCAAATCCCTCTGTGTGCAGAACATTGAAGTAAAAAGTGATTCTGAGTTGGTGGTCAATCAAGTTACAGGAGTATATGATGCGAAGGATGATTGGATGATCAGTTATCTCAAGAAGGTGTTGGAGTGTAAAGGGTGGATTTCACAATTCTCGATCATGAGAATATCTAGAAATCAAAATATGTTGGCAGATTCTCTGGCGAAGTTAGCATCTGCAAAATCTACTTCTTTACCGCAGGCTGTATATATTGAGGAACTGGATATCCCAGCATATTCAGAGCCAGAGATAATGGAAATTGATGTAGAAATATCTTGGAGGAATCCTATTATATAGTATCTAAAAGAGGGTATTCTCCCTGAAGACAGAGGAAAGGCCAGAACTGTGAAAAGAAGAGCTACCAAGTTTTCTAAAGAATGAACTGCTATATAAAAGAACAGTTTCGGGCCCACTCTTGAAATGTTTGGGACCATCCGATGCAAAGTATGCTCTGGCAGAGGTCCATGAAGGAATCTGTGGAAGTCACCTAGGCGAGAAGGCTTTGGCTTATAAAGTTCTAAGGCAAGGATTCTATTGGCCACGCATGCAGATTGAAGCAATTGAGTACGTAAGGAGATGTCATCAATGTCAAATTCATGCACCAATTCGAACCAACCGGCCAGAACAACTAACATCAATTCTCAATCCCATTCCATTTTCAATGTGGGGGATGGATCTACTTAGTCCATTTCCTGTTACTATCGGAGGGAAGAAATTTGTGGTAGCTGCAATTGATTACTTCACAAAGTGGGTGGAGGCAGAAGCCTTGGCCACAACCACCACAAATCAAATTGAGAAGTTCTTCAGAAACAATGTTATATTCAAATATGGTCTGCAAAAGATTTTACTGACGGATCATGGAACTCAATTTGACAATGAAAGATTCAAGGAATTCTGTGCAGATTATCACATCGAATGTGAAAACTCCTCTGTGGCATATCCTCAATGCAATGGTCAAATCGAGGTAACCAACAGAACACTTCTACAAGGAATTAAGAGGAGACTGGATGAGGCAAACAGCATGTGGATTGATGAATTACCTCATATGCTATGGGCGTATGGGACTACAATCAGAACACCAACAAGAGAAACACCCTGTAAGCTGGCATATGGGTCCGAGGCATTGGCTCCAGTGGAGGTTATGGTAGGATCAGATAAACTAGAAAGGTTTGATCCGAAGACTAATGAAGAAGGATTGAGGTTAAATCTTGAGTTATTAGATGAAGTAAGGGAGAGAGCTTTATATCGCAATATAGAATACCAGAGGAGAACAACGGCGTACTATAACGCTCTTGTCAGACCTAAATCTTTTAGAGTGGGGGATTTTGTCTTGAGAAAGAAGTCAGCATCAGATCCAAGGAATTGTGGAAAGCTTTCTACAAACTAGGAAGGACCATATGTGGTGACAGAAACTGTAAGCAAAAATACATATTGGCTTAAGGATGCTTATAGGAGCTGTTTGAGGCGACCATGGAATGTAATTCATCTCAAAAAATATTATCAATAGAAAGGAAATGGAATTTTCTAGTATTCTTGAAGAAATCATGTTATCAACCATTGTCATCAAAAGATTATTCTTCAATTTGCGCAAAAAGTCTTTTTCATCGAACCAACCTTCTGATCATGCCTTCCAACGCTAATCCAGGGTCATTCCTTCCGAGGGTGATCCCGACTTTCCGAAGTCAGGCTCAAATAGCCAGCCTTCCGAGGCAAGATTATGAGTTCTGATCATGCCTTCCAACGCTGATCCAGGGTCATTCTTTCCGAAGGTGATCCTGACTTTCCGAAGTCAGGCTCAAGTAGCCAGCCTTCCGAGGCCTGATGATGCTAGCTGATCATGGATCATTCCTTCTGAGGGTGGTCCCGGCTTTTCGTAAGTCAGGCTCAAGTAGCCAGCCTTCCGAGGCCTGGTCATGCTTTCCGAAGCTGATCACGAATCATTTCTTCTGAGGGTGGTCCCGACTTTTCTTAAGTCAGGCTCAAGTAGCCAGCCTTCCAAGGCCTGGTCATGCTTTCCGAAGCTGATCACGGATCATTCCTTCCGAGGGTGGTCCCGACTTTTCGTAAGTCAGGCTCAAGTAGCCAACCTTCCGAGGCCTGGTCATGCTTTCCGAAGCTGATCACCGATCATTCCTTCCGAGGGTGGTCCCGACTTTTCGTAAGTCAGGCTCAAGTAGCCAGCCTTTCGAGGCCTGATCACGCTAGCTTAATCATGGATCATTCCTTCTGAGGATGGTCCCGACTTTCCGAAGTCAGTCTCAAGTAGCCAGTTTTCCAAGGCAGCCTTTCAATCGAGGGCAAAGGAGCTAATCAAGAAAATTTCTTACAAAGCAGATTATATGGAAGATTTTAATTGAAAACGCAAAGACTATCTCCAAGCTATTATCTAAGGATATCTGATCAGTTATGAAAGCTTCATCAGCAATTTTTATCTAAAGATATCTGATCAGTTATAACAGCTTCATCAGTTGTATTCTCTTCAGGAATATTTCGTTGAAAACTATTTAAAGGTATAGTAATTGGTAAGAAAGGTGATATCTGATCAAATGCGGAATAGCCTGGGATGGTTATCATTTTATATCTATGGTCAACATTGCAAAGATTCTCTTCAAAGTGCTATTTTATCAAAACCACAAGGAGCAAAAGAGAAGAAAGGGAAATTCTATTGATATAAAAGATTGACAAAGTCAGAAATCTTATATATTAAAGAGGTTAACAAAAAGGTAAGTTGAAAAGAAAAAGAGAATCTTTTCTTAAATCTTTTAATTTGCAGGTGGATCATCATCTGCAACAACTTCTTTATCACCTTGAGAAGGTGAATCATCATCATCATCTTGATCACTGGCAGAGTGACTGTTGCCAGAACTGAAAGAGTCATCATTGTCATCATCATTATCATCATCTGTGGAACTATCTGAGTTTGGGTGCTTCAAATTGTTGAGATCAAAAAATTTTATAGATGGGAGAAATTCTGGGGGCAGCAACTTGAAATCCATATTGAGGTGAATCTTGAGGATTTCCGAAAAGATTTGGTCAGAACAGTCCTTTACCATATTCTTGCAAAATCCAAGGAAAGCTGGATTATTTCCAACTTCCTTTATGGATGAGGTAACTGAGTTGAGGACCACTTGATATTCATCTTGTATTCTTTTCTTTTCTACCTCAAATTGTCTTCTTTCTGTCTGCATATCTTCAAGCATAAAGGTTTTATCTCTCAGAGTTTCATCTAAAAGAACATTTAGATTTTCTTTTTCCAGAGAAATCAAACTCAGGGAAACCTTGAGATTATCTTTTTCTGCTGCAACCTCGCAGAGTCTCAATCCCAAACTATCATTTTGATTTTCCAAAGTAGACTTTTCCTGCAAAATTGAGTTAAAGACTTTAAGATGGTATTTATGAGCCAACTCCAAATTTGCATTCAATTTCTCAGTCTTTTCAAACTTTTCCAGAAGTCCATTCTTCTCTCTTTCAACATCTTTTGACCACCCAAAGGCTCTGACTAACTTTTCTTTGAGATCTTCTCTCTGAACAGTGGCAAGTCTGGCCCTTTCCAGGGCATCATTCTTTGACATCTCGAGTTGAAGAAGCTCATCCTTATGTTTCAAAACAGTACTCCTTAACATGGAAACCTCTTCCTGCAAGTCAGCGCATAAATCAGAGCAGAGTTGGTAGTCAGTTTGCAAATCATCTAAGTCATTGATCAAATCTATCTCTCTAAATTCAGCAGTTGTCAATTTTCTTTCTGAAGAGTTCAAACTTTTTCGGAGTTCTTGTACCTCATTAACCAGTTCAAAATTCCTCTTAATTAGGCTGTCATTTTCCTGAGACAAAACTTTTTCTCTTTCCAGTACTTCAGAAAAAAAAACATTGAAAGCAGCTCCAAAACATCTATAGGTTAATCAATAAAGACCAAAATAGAATAAATACATAAAATCAATAATAGATTAGTTTTAATAAGAAAGAAAGAATTTTTTTCCTTACCCCCATCCATGTAAGTAAAGGTCAGGGTCAGACATTCGGGCTATTTTCTCTCTTGTCACGAGGAATCCTGCCCTTGGTTCCCCATTCTCTGGCAACCTCCCAATTATGGCTAGCTGTATGATTCTCTTTCAAAAGCCATCCAGGGTTAAAGGGATTTCCCGAGTAAGCAACACTATGTGTATCATCTAGTTGACCAGGAATTGGCTGCGGATTGGCAACCTCAATCATATTGTGAGGATCCATATTCACAGCAGCATCATTTGAATCAGCCTGCATAACAAAATCTTCAGCCACAATATTTTCTTGATCTCCAAGACCAATTTGGGGATCAATTGCAATATAAACTTCTTGGGGAGCAACATTAATTTTTGGAGGAACAACTTCAAGGATTTCTTCAGGTGGTGGAATATTCTGGATATTTTCTTCAGGAACAGGAGCTATATTGATGTCTGGAATGACATCATTCATAGCAGGATTTGATAAAGGCAAAACAAAAACAAGAGGATTGGAAACATCAACATTCACAGAAATATTTTCTTCAGCAACAACTTCCAAAGGAGGATTGGAAACATCAACATTCACATCAAATAATTGATCAGCAATCTCTTTAATGATATCACCTGCAGCATGAGCGAGTATATCTTCAGCAATTTCCTTCAGATGATCAAAAGAATAATCGAAAATTTCCTTACCTTGACCTTCATTCTCGACCATATTCTCTCGGAGAATCGAAATGTCGTGAGGTAATTCAGCTAATGTAGTGGGAAGTATATGTTCTGTAAGTTCTTCAACATTGATTTCAGTAGCAGTGGGGGCTTCTTCTTGAGGATTGTTTTCTTCAGTGGGGGCTTCAGTGGGGGTAGAATCAGATTCTTTTTTCTTCCTCTTCTTTGAGCCAGATAAACCCCTGACCAAAGGTTGGACCTGTAGACCGAAGCCTACATCTCCTTCTCTTGACACCAAGAGTATTACTGGCAACAATCTTAACAAGTTGTACATCAGGGTTTTCTTTATCAGGATTTTCTCTAACGGAATCCTCTGGTGCCTGGTCAATTTTCTCCTGACCAGGAGAGGATTCCTTCTCAACAGACTTTCTTTTGGAGGAACGAAGGGCAGTGTGTTTTCTTTTCTTGAGGGGTTTGGCAAGCTTGGGGTCAGACTTTTCTTCTTCTAGAGCAACTCCTCGAAGTTCGGCGACACTGGGAATTTGGTAAGCAATGGTTCCTATATATGCATGAAGTAAAGATAAGGCTTAAAGAAAAAGTAATAATAAAAAAGAGGAAAAAGTATGTCATTGTTATCGTCCTTTACCTGGGAAAAGACCATGGTTGGCTAGGCCTGCATCAGTTTTTAGGTCAGCCGCATCGATCGAAGCTCCAGCAGAAATTAAGCCCCAGGTCTCTTGATCATACTCACTGAGTTCCGGACGCTTATTCAAAGGAAACGAAGAGTTCAAAGAATGCAAACATCATCGGGAGCGGAAATTTGGATTTAGAATGGCACAAAAAAAGTATTTTTCTCGCCACTGTTTGTTGTCATGAGGAATGGAAGATTCAATGAAAATCTAGGATTCTTTACCCAGTTCATTTGCAATACAGGTTCTTCTAGCAAAATGAATGTATCCGCGTTCGTGGGATACATTCAAAGTGTAGTAGTTCCTAAAAAGTTCAACAGAAGGAATGCGACTCATTCTAAAGAATGAAGGCAAAAAAGCAATAAACTAACCTCCAACTATTTGGAGTGAGTTGAGAAGGGCAAATATGATAGTAATCCAAAAGGTACTGGACTATCAGGATTAAAGGAATTCTGAAACCTGAATCGAGACGGTCAAGATAAATAGTGATAACTCCTGGATCAATGGTATAGGGACAATTAGAAGGTTCGAGAACCCATATTCTGGCATTGGAAGGAAAGTGATAATTTTCTAAGTAAGAAGACAGATGAGACTTCTTTACCTTGGTGGGATACCACTCTAGACCTGCGTATTTAGGGTCCATTTTCTCCTTGGACATGTCCACGGGCGTGTAAGCAACGATAACTTCGTAATGGGCATATGGAGAGGGTTTCCAGTCCGAAGGATTCTGACAAGAAGAAGAAACACCAGAGGTATTTTTCAGTTGTTCTGTACTTGGAGGCACAATGGGCTGTGTAGAGGTACTGGGTGATGAAGAGGTGAAAACAGGATCCATGGTTGAAACAGAAAAGAAAGAGGAGAAAAACTTGCAGAATGAAACTTGGGATGAAGCTTGAAGAAGAGTGATAGAAAATGGCGGATGAATATATTTGATATTCTCGAAGAAGGAAGATAGAGTACAGATGAAAGCAGGTGACAGTTGACAGATAAATATATAAAGAATGAAGAGAGGTGAAAAAGGTTTCTTGAAAAGTTGAGGGAAATATACGATGTTTCAAGATCGATGGTCATTACTTTTCGTAACCGACGTGTGGAATCAATCGGTGGATTAGGGGTATTGCAGTTGGGAATACGACGATGATATAAGAAAAGTGAGGGAGAACATAATAACCGTACATTGGGAAGAGACAGAATTTATGATCAAACGGCGCAAAAGGAGATAACGTTAAGGAAGATGAAAAGTTATATTTAAGAGTGTATGAAAAGTCTAACAAGAAAGAGATTTCGGCTGGTCTGCAAGATGATTTGGGGGCTGAGCATAGAAACGTAATGATTATGGAGGATGGTTTGATTATTAAGAAAATTGTGATTTTATAAAGAAGGTGGACCACAGATCAACGTTCAAGTTAATGATGATTTGATGACCTGGCGTTATCGTTTTTTGAAAATTATAAAGCTCCTTAGGAAAAGATATAGGGACTCAACATAGCACTCTGGATAACCTTGAAAGAAAGATTCAAACCTTCTGACCAGAGTCTCGTACAAGTTCAACCTGATCAGCAGGCTTGGGAGCTTATGTTGTGACTAAAATATCCACTTCTGGTTTATATCGGTCTAATCAGGTTTAACCAGATTCAGCTGATGAGATGAAGGAATCTATGGGTCCACCCAAGATTATAAAGAAAAGGTGATCAACACCATCCAATCAGAGGCTATGATCCGACGGTCATGATTAAAAACATGATGAGCGGGAAAATCTATATAAAAGGGAAAGAAGGATTCATAAAGGGTAAGTCTCTCAAATTAGCTCAAACACCGGATAATTCTGGATTTACTCCATTAGAATAGCTCAGAAGTTCCTGCGAGCTCGAAGGAATTATCTTCTCATACTTGACTAAACCGTCGGAGACGCGATGCCGATCAAGACGATCGGCTCCGTTTCTAACCGGTGTGTTTCATTTTTCCAGGGAACGAGAGACTGATAGAGGAATCAAATCAACCAGATCAATCTAGATCTGAGGGATTCGGTGCGAAGGTGGCGGTTCAAGGCTATCGGCAATTTTAGCACCAACAATGGGAAAAACTCTCCTCTCTCGTGTAATAACTAAGCAGATTTGAAAGCACAAAGAGCTCTATGAAGAAGAAGATACTCTTTGCACAGAGGAAAATGAATGAAGAAGAAGAAATGGGTCCTTATATATCTTCCTACAAGTTCTAATGTAAAGACTCAAAATAAATCTGATCTAATGGATCAAATGAAGCGACTCTATAGCTTCTATCAAGATCCTAATCTAAGGGCTTGAAAGGATGATCCATATGACGGTTGAAATAACTTAAAAAAGATTATCATTTGAAAGCAATGATATGGCCTTGATCTGATGGCTTAGAAATTCTGAGGAAGTTCAAAACCCTCAGATTCCTCCAAGGACTCAAAAAGATCCATTTAGACGGAGGAGATTTAAAGTATTTAAAATTTTTAAAACCTCCTCATGACATCCCAAGAGACGCCTCCACATGGCAGAAACCGAATGGATTGAAGAACGTGAGCAGCCTTTTTGGCCTGCACAACGATCACTCATCATGAATGTTCCAAATGTATCAGCTCGAGCATCAGATTAAACAAACACTATACCGCGTCCCTGTTCGGCCTAACCTCACTTTAGAAGTTCGAAATGAGTCCTTGTTACTGAGCACCGACCTATTCTGACCAAGGGATTGGGGGGCTTGTGATATGAACAAAGGTCAATAGACCAATCCAGGACAGTTCAATCAAGTTATGGTTAAACCACGAACGTGTTGGGTCCGGCCCATGGCCCATTAAAGCCATGTGGGGCCCAGCTTTAAGTGAAGCAATAGGGTTTCAAAAGAAACCCTATTGCCGCCTCACTCTCCTATATATATATGGTTGTAGCATAAGAAAGATATACAGAGAAGAATAGAAGCCACATAAGAGAAGGTAATAGAAAAAGAAAGAAAAAGAGGGAGAGAGAGCCGGAGCGGGAGAAGAAAAGAAAGAGGGAGATTTCTCTGGTTTCTCCGGCGAATCCGACGGTGATACATTGTCGAAATGAAATGAGATTTGAAGGGAATGGTCATGGCACCTAGCTCTTCATATCCAACGGTTAGAATATCATTCTATCATAGTTCTCAGGAAGCCTCTCTGGTGACTTTTTTCCATTCCATCTGATTTCCATTTATTTGATGATGTGCTTGTGATTTTGAATTCCTCTAGTGTTATCTAGAGATGGGATATTGATTTTGTACCCATTGTTATTATCATTTAGTGATAGTGGAAGTTTTGGGTGGACTCCGATAACGGTCTCATGGTTTTTTCCCTTGCGGGTTTTTCCACGTTAAAAATTCTTATGTGTCTATTGTGGCTTGTGTATTGAATGCTTGATCCATTACAGTTGTGTTTGTTTCTTTAATTTACACTAGCATATTGTTTAGTCCCATCAAAGTGGTATCAGAACTTGGTCGATAGCTGTGTAAATTAAAATGGAAAGTACCTCAAGTACTATGATTAAGCTTAATGGATCAAAGTGGTTGATTTGGAAGCCTATGATAGAAGATCTATTATTTTGTAGAGATTTATATGAACCTGTTGAAGGTAATATTAATCAACCATCAGAGATGTCTGAAGCTGAGTGGACCAAATTAAATAGGAAAACTATTGGCACGATCCGACAGTGGTTGGACATTAGTGTTTTCCATCATATTGCAAATGAGAAAGAACTTTGAAAAAAGTTAGCGAGTCTCTATGAAAAGAAAACAGTTGGGAATAAAGCTTTTCTGATGAGAAAGCTTGTTAACATGAAGTTGAAGGAAAATACTTCAGTTACTGAACACTTGAATGAATATCAAAGCATAGTGAATCAGTTGAACACAATGAGGTTGAAGCTTGAAGATGAGTTGCAAGCTTTATTATTATTGAGTTCCCTACCAGATTCTTGGGAGATTTTGGTTGTATAAATTAGCAATTCTGCTCCAGAGGGTAAACTATCATTGAGCATGGTTACCAGTGCATTGTTGAATGAATAGACAAGAAGGAAGTCCATGGGTTCAAATGATGCACAAGCACTTGTCACAGAGAACAGGGGGAGGAGCAGAGACAAGTTCAACAAAGGTCGTGATAAAGCCAAGAGTCATGATAAATCAAAAGATAGATCAAAATCTAGAGAAAAATTTAAGTGTTATCATTGTGGCAAAGAGGGGCATATGAAAAGAAATTGCAGAATTTGGAAAAGAGGGCAAAGTGAAGAGAGCAGTCAGAAGAAAAATGATGATAATAACACCGCCTCTATAGCATCTGATGATGGTTTAGTTCTTCTTTCTTTTGGTGATGATTAGTGTTTGCATTTGTCAGATCACCAGGTTGAGTTGATTATTGATACATGAGATTTGTTGGGTCCGGCCCATGGCCCATTAAAGCCATGTGAGGCCTAGCTTTAAGTGAAGCAATAGGGTTTCAAAAGAAACCCTATTGCCGCCTCACTCTCCTATATATATATATATGGTTGCTGCATAAGAAAGATATAGAGAGAGAATAATAGAAGCCGCATAAGAGAAGGCAATAGAAAAAGAAAGAAAAAGAGGGAGAGAGAGCCAGAGCGGGAGAAGAAAAGAAAGAGGGAGATTTGTCTGGTTTCTCCGGCAAATTCGACGGTGATACATTGCCGGAATGAAGTGAGATTTGAAGAGAATGGTCGTGGCACCTAGCTCTTCATATCCAACGGTTAGAATATCATTCTACTATAGTTCTCAGGAAGCCTCTCTGATGACTTTTCTCCATTCTATCTGATTTCCATTTATTTGATGATGTGCTTGTGATTTTGAGTTCCTCTAGTGTTATCTAGAGATGGGGTATTGATTATGTACCTATTATTATTATCATTTAGTGATAGTGAAAGTTTTGGGTGGAGTCCGATAACGGTCCCTTGGTTTTTTCCCTTGTGGGTTTTTCCACGTTGAAAATTCCTGTGTCTATTGTGGCTTGTGTGTTGAATGCTTGATCCATTACAGCTGTGTTTATTTCTTTATTTTACACTAGCATATTGTTTAGCCCCATCAGAAAGAACCAAGAAGCAACCAGCGGACGCCCCCATGAACCAACTTCCTCGAAATTAGGAATAAGAGTCCAAATCAAATGGAAAAAGACTAGATTAATCCTAAAGTTCGAGTTGGACACTAGGACTCAACTGTTATTCCACATGTGACAAATCCTCCTCAGCATGTAACACTCGATCATAGGGTTGGATCGAACTCAACCTCTATAGTACTTAGGTAACTTTAAACTATAAATACCGATGCTATTTAGGGGTGTAAATGGATAACCAAAATCCGCTTTCGAATTCGCATCCACTCCGTTTAGGGGTATCCGAATCCGTCCGATTATTAATAGGATGTGGATATGGTATACCCCTTTCTTACCGAATATTATCCGTCCGATAAAATTATCCGATTAAGTTACTTATTTATATTTATTATTCTTATTTTTATAATATGTGACTATTTTTCTAGATTTTCTACTAAAATAGCTACCAAAGTTGTTAAATTCTTAATTTCAAACCTAGCTCTCACAAATAAAAAGGTAAAGATGTAAACAGGTAGTCGAAAACTTGTATTCAATCTATATTCATGTCTGTTTAGAAAAATCTACTTAAGAAAATAACTATCCGGTTATCATCCGAATCTGACAGAATCCGTCCGAAAACCAATAGGATATTATCCGAATCCGTCCAAATATAATAAGATGCGGATATGGATATACTACTATCCGATCCGAATCCAATCCGTTTACACCCCTAATGCTATTGCCAAGAAGAAGGTACAATTTGCAGAGGGATTACTCCAACTAGTTCTTTTGTTTTGTTGTGACCTACTTTCTCTATCAAGTATTACTTGAAAATTTTGGGCGTCGGAGGCGTCACTCGACCACTCTGGTCGAGTGCATTCTTGCAGGTATCATTGATCAGGAACTCGAGCAGAATTTTGCGACAACACATACTAATATCTATCACCACGGAGAATTTCGTAGGATCCAAAAGAGATCAACCTCCACCAGTGCATGTTTCATCAACATGAGCCACTATAGGAAGAATTTAAAATTTCTACAGAACATTATTCAGAAAACCGAAGTCTCGGTTCACCAGAGAGGCCGTGCTTGGCTATTTGTATATGGATGAACTGACTAATCTTCCACACAAAAATAAACCAAAAATTGAAAGTGTTGCATTGTCTTTATCAGCTTGCTACAGGAATAATCTATAAAAACCTGAGGTTTTTTATATATTTTCCAACCAATTACCAAAAGAAAAAAATCTTTTCATATTTAGGAACATTAGAAAAGGTCCAAACGGGCTGTTTTGTATTATCATATGCCCCACGTAGCCTTGATCAAGCAACTCCAAGATCCCTTTTCCATTGCTCCACACTACTAACTACAAATGCTAGAGGTTCATTTGTAATGATTAAATCAAAGAGATGGCCCAAGAGTGATGTGCCTCAATTCTGATCGTGATTCTAACTAAGGCACACTAGCTCTTGAGTGCCTTTCCATGGTTAGAGACAATGAGTCCTGCAAGAAAGGTTAGATGCGGGCAGGCTAGAATGCCGGACAACCGCCTCTGATGGCTAAGTCAGACAGTGATCAGGTTAAGATCCTGTGCAAGAACTACACAGGAGTTTGCTCATAATAAGTTTGTTGCTTACCGAAGGAGTGAGTCCTTGTTTAAATAGTGTGTGGGTTACCTTTTCGAATGCAGATAGGCTTCCTAAACAGTGGCCACCTAATCTGCCTTGGCCAGGCTCCCTTGTCCGTTATCCCGTCTAATCATCTTCGTAGTTGACCTTCCATTCAAGGTGATGTTGCCATATAGGTCTAGCGTAAGTGAAGCTTTCAATTAGGTAGATCGTGTAAGGTCCCGACTGGGAGACTGACTTAGCCCCAATCAGGTCCGGGTATAGTCGGGTGCAATCTTGTATCACTAGCCCCCTATCCCGTGCGATGAATGCATCATGCGGGGTAGCCTTTCGGGACATGTTTGAGGAGTATTCATTAATTGCTCCCGCCTTAAGGAGTTAACCGTTACGATTGGGTTTCCCCAAGTGCTACACCCAGTCTGGTGTTGCCACGTCAAATGTCAGAGTAAATTATCATAATGACGGCCTCAGGAAGTCCAAACGTCTCTTATTACGAACCGTTGATTTCATTGCTTCGTAATTGTTCGATCGAGATCATTTTTTCTTCTTCCGGTAGTATAATACCCCCTTTCCATCTTTGTTTTTGTCCCATCGCTTTCATAGCTCTCGACCAAGACCTGATCCTGACCAGCATTTTGAATTTTGTCCAACTTTCCTTCACTAGTAAGTTTATTTTCCCGATCATGATGCCAAAGGGTGGGTTGAGACATGAACCTAGTATTCCCGTCCCAAAGAGCGTGAGAGAAAACGCCACGCCCATGAGGGTGACAATGATCAGACGAGAGCTGTTAATCTCACGAGGGATCATCTGAAGGATTTGCATGAGCAATCCTCGGACAATGAGTTCAGCCGTTCCTCGGGTAATAGTTCTCTCGACGACGACCCGGGGGCTTATAACGAGATAGTTGAGATGGCACGTACGATGGCTTATGTTCTGACTGAGGAAGTCCCTATTGAGGAGGTCCCGGACAAGGTTTCTCGGGATGCCTCTGAGTCTGAGGGTGAGTCTGAGTCTGCCACTCTTTCTGCTCAAAGTGCTCTTCAGCCGGAGTCAATGGCCACTTCTTCTCATGATCCTCCTGCGTCTACTTCTCGGGTCGTTGCTTCCCGATCCAGGGCCTCTCTTCGTTCACCTTTTCAACAACCGAGTGGGTTCCGGGGTGCCATCCCTCATAAGCCCGATAGGAAAAAGTTAGATGCCAAGGCCTTGGCCTTTAGCTCATTCATCTCAGCCCCGGACCCCTTGGCACATCGACTATGTTTTAAATACGTCGAGTCCTAAATTTTACCCATGTTCTCTTTCCTCCATCAATCTTGATCGATTTCTTTCCTGCTTTTTTGTTCCCGATGGTTATGAAGTTATCCTCCCGAGTGATTCTGATCGGGTGAATAATCCCCCGAGTGGTTTCTATCCCATGTATTATGATGCTTTCATTGGGGGATTGCGTCTCCCTCTACATAAACTTTTTGTAGATATTTTAAACTATTTTTCTCTTAGCCCATCCAATCTGAGCCCAAATAGTTGGCACAACGTTGTTGGATTTGCCAGCTTCTGCCATAATCTGGGCGTTGTCCCAACCTTTAAGTTGTTTCATACTTTTTTCATGTTACATCACCATACTTAGCAGAGTTGGTTTTATCTCGCCAAGAGGCCATCTTCTTCCCTTGATTTCCAGGGGAATTTTATTAAGAAGGATACCCTCCCATCCACAACCAAGAAGTGCAGGGAAGTTTACTTATTTCTCCGTCGCCCTTCTCCCGAGCCCTTTCTTATTGATTTTCAAGAGAGGACAAGGAAGGAGGTCGATCAGTTGAATACCCTATTTGGTCTAGATCCCAAGGAAGGAGATATAGTCAGGAGGATCAATCGGGTTGAAGGGGACGAATTTACTGTCCATGGGTATTCCATGGAGTATGAGTCTGTCCTCCGGTTGTGGGGTTTTTCCCCTAGTGAGCTTTTGTTCTGTAATCTTTTTCTTGTGTTTTCTGTTTTTTGACCTGATCAACTTTCTCTATTGTGCAGTGGTTGATGATGTTCCTATGAACGATCTCTTGGCAGCTGCAAGCGGGGCCATGTCTCTTGCCCAGGTGAGGAAGCCGCCCTCAAAACCAAAGCCTCCATCTGCTCTTGCTACTACGGCCAAGTCTTTCGTGGTCGTGGGTCAGTCTTCTTCAGCTGCGATCGGGACTATAAAGGGTCCCAAGAGAAAAGCTGCTTTCGTTACCCCTGAGGGCGGAATGGAGTCGACTAGGGACCCACCTCGAGCACCCCTGGCCAAGAAGGTGAGGATACACGAATCCGACTCCCGTGTTGGCTCTTCCGATGCCTTTGATCCTCAGTAGGACTTTACCAACCGGGATTCGGTTTTTGTTGATCGAGTGTTGCTCAACGCTGGGTTGAGGGTGCCACTCTTCCGGCCGATTGGGAGTACATGAAGGACACTCGAGACGAAGAGTTCTTGTCAGACGGTTACAGGTAATTTCTCCACCTAAGTTGTATATTTTCCTTCTTATTTAATGATCCCGACTAACGTTTTCTTTCCCTTAGGTACCTAGCTGGGGCAGCCCATTGTTTTGCTAAGGCGTTGAATCGGGCTCGGTGCTAGTCGGAGGAATTGAAGCTTTCTGAGGACCTCTGTCAGAAAGCTAACCACAGTTTCGTCCACGCCAAGAAGGAGCTTGAGGAGGCCGAGAACAAATTGCTTCTCTGAAGAAGGAGAAGGCTGATCTTTCCAAGAGCCGGGGAAAGTCAGGTCTCTCGAGAAAAAGCTCGGGAAGGCTACTGAGGATTTGGATAGTGTCAAGGCCCTCTTGAGTGAGGAAGAGGAGAAGAATTTAAAGTTGAGGAAGACAGTCGAGGAATTGAGCCCAAGTACGTCCGGGGGTTCCAGGAGGAAGGTGTTGGAGGGTTATTTCTAGACTCCCAAATTCAAGGGCTTGAAGTTGGCTCTCTTGACTTCCACTTTTAGGAAAGAGATGGGTCAGGCCTTCAAGTTTGTGTTGGAGCAGACATCTATCCCAGAAGGGTCGAAGATGTTCGTGTTTCTTGATCCGAATTCGTATGACAAACTCCAGATTCCTCGGCCCGAAGGTCTTCCTGAATTTGCTAACTTGGTGATTCCCGATCTTGCAGAGTTCATAGACCCCCCCCCCCATTCTCTGGAGGATGTTGATGATGGGCCGGCTGAGAAATCCCAGGCTGAAGGTGGAGGGACCCCGAGCGACACCGTTCTTGACACTAACGTGTCAAATGAAGGACTTCTGGCTGAGCAGTCTGCCGAGGCAAGATCCACCCCAAGTCCGTCCTTGAAGATCGATTAAAACCCTCGAGGAAGGATGCAAGTGACAATCCAAGACAGCCGTCAACTAGTTGGTAAGTTCATGGGTTTCGATCGGCACATGAATCCTGCTCCGACCATTGCAAAGAGTTCGAATATGCTTCAATATATCAACTACAAGATGCTGAATTTCTTTAAGTATTGTAGCTTCTTATGTCCCGGATCGTTAACTTCTTGTATCCCGAGTCATGTAGCTTCTTATATCCCGAGTCATGTAGTTTCTTGTATCCCGAGTCATGTAGCTTCTTGTATCCTAAGTATTTCTAATTGAACGTGGTATTCAGAAGGATGTATTCCCGAACCTTTTTATGAATGGAATTTTGACTACGTGTTTTGCAGTCTTGTCTACTTCTGAGAATTACGCCTTCTGTGTTGTTTCTTTTTAGCTTTATCATCATGTCCTACTCGGGAAAATTAACATGAGTAGGAATTTAGGAATTTATCTAAGTCCTCAAAAGAGGTGCTAAGGGTGTAACCGGGTTGATTCCCGTGTCACAGTGCATAGTCTTTAAGAAAGGTGCTAAAGGTGTGAATTTTTTCTAAGCCCTCAAAAGAGGTGCTAATGGTGTGACCAGGTTTATTCCCGTGTCACTGTACTTGTTTCGTACGTAGTCCTTAAGAAAGGCGCTGAACGTGTGACCGGGTTATTTCCCGAATCACTCGTAGTCCTCGAAAGAGGTGCTAAGGGTGTGACCGGGTTTATTCTTGTGTCACTATACTTGTTCATACATAGTCCTTAAGAAAGGTGTTGAGGGTGTGACCGGGTTATTTCCAAATCACTCGTAGTCCTTGAAAGAGATAATAAGGATGTGATCGGGTTTATCCCCGAGTCACCAATCATGTACTTGTAGTCCTCAAAAGAGGTGCTAATGATGTGGCTGGGTTGACTTCCAAGTCACCGTTCTTGTTTGTAGTCCTTGAAAAAGGTCCTATGGATAAAGCCAGGTTTGTTCCCGAGCTTTATAATTGTTAAGTCCCCAATAAAGGTGCAAAAGATTTGTAGTTGAGCATTCTGGTGATGAACTCAGGAGGAAGATCTTTATTTTTGAAAAAGATACAAAACTACTGGAAGAACCTTCTCAAATTGGTGGAATTCCATGATCGGTCGATCGGTTTTCTTCTTGTTGGCTCCTTCAGTCGGTATGCTCTCGGTTTTGTTTCTTTGTTAATGATATAGAGGCATTCCCAAGTCGGGCATAACTTTCCTTGGTTTCTAGGGTCTGAAGCCGCTATTCTCCATAATACTAGATCTCTCGATCTGTATCTTCAGGTCTTCACTCGGGTGTTGTAGTATTGAGCTACCCTTTTCTGGTACAAGTGGTTCTTGTAATGAGCCTTTTCCCTAGAAAATCTAAGTTTATTCTAGACCTTGATCATTTTGCTTTTCATCAAAATTTGGTAGCGAATGGACCCTGCTAGAACTTCTACTGGAGCTAAAGCTGCAGTTTCGTATGCTAGGCGGAAAGGCGTCTATCCTGTAGGAGCCCGGATCGTGGTTTGGTATGACCACAAGACACTCGGGAGCTCTTTGACCTAGAGTGCTCGACTCTCTTCCAGCCTTTCCTTCATCCCGTCTAGCAAAATCTTATTTGTGACCTCAACTTGCCCGTTGCTTTGTGGGTAAGCAACCGAAGAGCACCGGTGTTCAATGTTATATCTTTCGCAAAACACTTTAAATCCCGATCCCTCAATTTGCTTCTCATTATCGGTCACCAAAATTCAGGAGATTCCGAACCTATAAATGATCTTTTCTTCAAAGAGTTTCTCCATTTGCTTCTCTGTGATGGAGGCTAATGGTTCAGCCTCAACCCATTTCGTGAAGTAGTCACTAGCCACGACGAGGTATTCCCCATTCCTTGAAGCTTTTGGTAACATCCCGACTAAGTCCATCCCCCACATAGCAAAAGGAGTTGGGCACAAGATTGGAAAGAGAGGCACTGCTAGGCCCTTCGGGACGGTGGTGTGCTTTTGGCATTGTTTGCACTTACGGATGTACTCAAGGGCGTCCTATTGCATGGTCAGCCAATAAATTCCCGACCTTAAGATTTTTTGTGCCAGTGCCTTCCCGCCCATATGAGCACTCAATATGCCTTCGTGAACCTCCACCATTGCATAATCTACCCGGGATGGTCCAACACATTTCCGGAGTGGCTCGAAGAAAGATTTTTTGTGTAATTGATCATCTAAGATGGTGAACTGTGTCGCCTTGTTCCTGATCTTTTGGGCTTCCTTTGAATCAATTGGAAGTATATCGTCTTTTAAATAAGATATGAGTGGGGAAGTCCAATCGGGCTTCTGCCCGACCTCCATGATTTCAGTTCTTGGGTGCTTGGGGAGTCCAATTCCTTTATGTAGGCTGCTAAATCCAAGTTTTTGTAGTTGGCCAAGGAGAGCCAAGAAAGTTCATCTGCTTTTTCATTTTCTTTTCTAGGTATTTGTTTGAACATTACCCGATCGAAAACTTTCTGAAGTTGCTCGACCTTCGCAAGGTATTTCACCATTCGATCATCATTTGAATTATACTCCCCTTTGATTTGATTTATAACTAGCCGGGAATCATTCCTGACTTCTACGTCCCATGCTCTCAGCGCTCGGGCAACTCGCAATCCGGCTAGTATAGCTTTGTATTCGGCCTCATTGTTAAAGGCTGGGAAATTGAATTTAGCGCATAGCTGATTGTGAAGTCTCCCAGACTTCTAAGTGTAAGTCCTACTCCCAAACCTGAGCTACTGCTCGAGCCATATACATGCAATATCCATAGGTCGTCGCCCTGGTCGGGTAGAGTAGAATCTGGTTCTCCAACCCGTGGGACGTTGTTTTCCACAATGAAGTCAGCCAAAACCTAAGCTTTGATAGCCGTTTTTGGTTTAAACCCAATCTGGTATTCACTAAGCTCAACCGCCCATCCTCCTAGCTACGTCTGGTCTATGCAGGATTTTGTTAAGCAAGAAATTGGTCGGAACGGTAATTGGATGTGCCTAGAAGTAAGGTCGTAACTTCCGCAAGGCAACCAACAGGGCCAGAGCTTGTTTGTCAATATTCGAGTACCTTGTTTCCGCATCAATGAGTACATGACTCACATAGTAGACCAGATTTTGTGTGGTTTCTCCCTTGACCAATATCGCACTTACTGCAATCGGTGATACAACTAAATAGACTATTAGATTCTCTCCCGTAACAAGCCGTGCTAAGACGGGAGTTGTCCCGAGTGACTTTTTGAGCTCCTCAAACGCTTGTTGACATTCCTTTGTCCATGCTATTTCTCCCGAGTTTGGAGTGGCCTTAAGTGCTTTGAAAAAAGAATTACATTTTTTCCCTGCTCAGAAGATAAACCAGTTGAGTGTGGCCACTCTCCCAGTTAGGCACTGAATATCTTTTATGGTTCTTGGAGGTTGCATGTCAATTAGGGCACGAATCTTCTTGGGATTTGCCTCGATCCCTCTTTATGATACCATAAACCCAAGAAACTTCCCGGATGAAACCCCGAACGCACACTTTTCTCGGTTCAAACGCATCCGGTAGGTCCTTAATACATCGAATGCTTCCTCCAAGTCTGCCAAATGTTGGGCTTGAACCAATCTTTTCACGAGCATATCGTCGACGTACACCTCCATGTTTCTCCCAATCTGGTCTTTGAAAATTTTGTTGACGGCCCTTTGGTAGGTGACGTCGGCTTTCTTTAAACCGAACGGCATTACTCGATAGAAATAACTTTCCTGATCCATCATGAATGAGGTATGTATTTCCTCATCCTTGTTCATAAAAATTTGGTTGTACCCCGAGTAGGCATCCATGAAGCTAAGAACTCCGTGCCCGGCCGTTGCATATGAGTAGGTCGATTTTGGGAAGAGGGTAGCAATCCTTCGGGCAGGCCTTGTTTAGGTCTGTGTAGTTGGTGCACATCCTCCATTTCCCCTTTTTTTTACCATTACTACATTTGCAAGCCAAGTCAGGCATTCAATTGGTTCAATGAAACCTGATTTCTCGAGTTTCTCTGTTTCAACTCTGATTGCTTCGTGTTTCTCTATTGAGAAATTTCTTCTTCTTTGTATGACCGGGATCACATCTTTTATAATCCAGAGTTTGTGTTCAGCTACCCTCCTGTCTATCCTTGGTATATCGTTTGCCGACCACGCAAACGCGTTGTCACGCAAGAACTCGGTCAACTCCAATTTGAAAGCCTTAGGTTGTTCAGATCCTACAAAAGTTTCACGCTCGGGATGATCCAGGTTTTAATTGGATCCTTTCCAGCTCTCGCCCGGTCCTACTCTTTGCATGTACTCTTTGTCCCAATCATCTCAAACCTCAATTGTCAGAGCACTTCCCGAGCTTTCGGATCTTCATTTTTGCTTTAGGTAGTTTACATAGCACTGTCGAGATGTTGTTCAGTCCGACTTGCAATTGCCTACTCTTGCGTCAGTCGGGAACTTGAGTTTTATGTCTGGGCGATACGATTGCCTCTAAAGCATTCAAAGTTGGTCGGCCAAGGATCACATTATATGCGGACAAGTCCTTTACCACCATAAAATTTACCCAAACAAGGGTGTTCCGAGGACATGTCTCGATCCTTAGATCGAGGTGGATAGTTCCTTCTGCAGTTTCCGAAGATCCCGCGAAGCCATAAAGTGGGGTTGCACAGGGGGTTAGCATGTCGTCGGCTAACTTTAGCCTTTTGAAAGCTTCATATGATAGCAGATCAACCGAGGAACCTATGTCTACCAAGACCCGGTGAACCTCTCAATTGGCTATCTTTACCTTGATGATGATGGCATCATTATGAGGTGCCACTATCCCGTTCAAGTCGTCATCTGTGAATGTAATAGATTCAAGACAAGCAGGATTTTGTCTTTTCTTGGGTAGGTGTACTGCTCCCACGAACCGAGCCTTCTGTTTTGCTTTCTTGATTGATTCCACGGTCAAGCCACCCATGATCACATAGACGGGAGACTCCTCCCTCTCTGCCTGTTCTTTTCCTTTGTTGGCCTTTTTGGCGGCCTCTCCCGAGCTGGTTGACCCCGCCCTCTTCTTTGCCTCAGGTGACCTTTCTTGGGGACGTCCCATGCCTCTAACATATTGACCAAGCTTGCCATCTTGAATCAATTTTTCAATCTCAGATTTGAGACTACGACAATTGTCAGTGTTGTGGCCATAATCTTTGTGGAAGCAACAATACTTACTCATGTCCCGGTCTTCAGGGCAGTAATGTATTTTTATGGGCCACTTTAGAGACTTTTTGTCTCATATTTGCATTAGGATCTCTGATGGCTTTGCATTGAGCAGGGTGTAGTTTTCCCGACCTTGATCTTGTTTCCACTTGCCTTTTGATCCTCTATCCCGATCATTAGGATGACTTCTTTCATTTTCTAGCCTAAGCTCCCGGTCAACTTTCACCCGAGCATTTATTATCTCATACACACTAGCCTACTTTTGGCATTTACGCAGTAAAGTCCCATAAGTTGGGCTTATCTGATAGTAAAACCTCCAGAAGCCTTTGGTGTGTGATGCCACTCCACAAAGCACTGTACGCAACTTTGTCATCTAATTTCTCGATCTCAATGGCCACTTCATCAACGCGCATTAGATAATCCCGGATTGACTTGTTCCGGCCTTGTAGGATAGCAAATAGACTATCGGACGTTTTCTAACTCCTGATCACGCTACAGAACCGGGCAATGAACTTTTGGGCAAGTTCTCTGAAATTATGTATTGATCCCAGCCGCAAGCTGCTGAATCATTTTATGGCCGGTCCTTTCAAGGAAGCTGGGAACGTTCAGTAGAGCAGCTCGTCTTCTCGACCAAGAACAGTCATTACTAATTTGAAGTAACTGATATGCTCCTTCGGGTTTATTTTTCTTTCAATTGGGGTGAAGGTTGGCATGATGAAATTCAGGGGGAGAGGCATGTTCATGATTTCATCTGAAAAAGGCTCTCAGTCTACCACATCGAAATCTTCGTCGTGATCTCGATTCTTCAGCCTTCGTTCTACTTCGGCCACCCTTCTTCGGAGTCAAATTTGCCTCAATCCATTTCCACCCGACTCTGCGGTACTAGCTCATCTCAACTGCGTTCGGGCGACTGATGCACGAGATCAGGCTCCTTGGGGTTGACTCTCTACCTCCTGATCGTTCGCGACCCAGCAACTTCTTTGAGGAAGATCTCCAATCTGTGCTGGTTTCGAGATTTGGTCAAAAGCATTGACTCTTGCTCCATTTTGTTGTCTTTGGTTGGCCTCAGGACCCAACTGGGTCGTCCGATGACCTTCAGTTCGACCACCTCTTTGGTTCCCACCTTGCAGTCAGTTTCCTTTTGTTGCCCAAGAGGCTCTGTGCAACCTTCCTGCCTGGGTATTGGGCGTGGGTCGTTGTTGGAGTCCAACCTGATGGACTAAACCCCTCAATACCCCCTACATCTCAAGCATTCCTTTCTGAATTTCATCTATATCGGCAACAGTGGCCGGCCCTTGAGGCCTTGCCGACATCCCTTCTCCATGAGGACCTTGGGGTATACGATTTTCGTCGAGAGGGTTTTCCTCTACCCGAGTAGAGTGATCGGCCCCATTACCCTGAAGAGTTTGGTCGTCTTGGTCACCTGCTGCTGTATCCTGTCGGGTTCGACCATTGTTGACCGTTCGTCTTGCCATGACTTAAAGATTGTTTGTCGTTCCCACAAACGACCCCAAACTGATGTGTCTCAGTTCTGATAGTGATTCTAACTAAGCCGCACTAGCTCCTGAGTGCCTTCTCGTGGTCAAAAACAATGAGTCCTACAAGAAAGGTTAGGGCCAGCCGGCTAAGATGTCGGGCAACCGCCTCGGATGGCTAAGTCAGACAGTGATCAGGTTAAGATCCTGTGCAAGAACTACAGAGAAGTTTGCTCAGAATAAGTTTGTTGCTTACCGGAGGGGTGAGCCCTTGTTTAAATAGAGTGTGGGTTACCTTTTCGAATGCGGATAGGCTTCCTCGACGGTGGCCGCCTAATCTGCCTTGGCCAGGCTCCCTCGTCGGTTATCCCGTCTAATCATCTTCGTAGTTGACCTTCCATTCAAGGTGATGTTGCCATATAGGTCCAGCATAAGTGGAGCCTTCAATTAGGTAGATCGGGTAAGGTCCCGACTGGGAGACTGACTTAGCCCCAGTCGGGTCCGGGTACAGTCGGTTGCAAACTTCCCGTATCAAAGAGTATCTTCATTAGATCCATCTACTTCTTGTACAACTACCAAAAATATCTAACCCAAATAGAGTTGTCAGGTTGGCAAGGGATGATCATCTAAGGAAGCATGAGATTCTAAGCTCGACTAGTCATACCCTTGGGGGATCACTTACACGCCAATGTTTTGTGCTTTTCACTGCATGTGGTGAAAGTTGAATGGTTCTTGTTCAACCACGATATAACCCAGTTCATGTAGTTGTGGAGTCAATATGGACCTAAAATTGTCAAGCCAAAGACCTAGACACTAGTATTAAGAAAAAGGAAAGAACTACCAAAAATGTTTGAAAACTAAATAATCCACTCTTTGTATTAGATTCATTAAAAAAAATAAAAATAAAAATAAAAAAAAATAAAAAAAAAAAAGGTTGAGGAGTACATGTGGGTCTTTGAGGTCACATCGTCAGAGGAAGAATGCAACTCATAAAAGCAAGGGTGTTCTACCAAAAGAAGAAGCAAGTGTGATTCTGAATTTGTTACATATCTTCCACTCTGTGTTGTGGAACTAGAAACCAACCCACCCAAGAGATAAGAATTTTTATTCCCACGCAGCCCTGGAATGATGACACCTGGTGCTGGAAAATCCATGGGTAAAATCATATACTTACATTCTGAACATCATAAACCCTAATCTTTAGGTGTTGAGAATTAAATCTGGAGTTTCAAATCTGTTAAACAGATCTAAATCTTTCAATCTCCCGCCAATTCCCAGCCTGGCAAAACCCAAAATGGCCTTCTCACTTAGCCCTAGACCCTCCCTAACCCTAGATCAAGGTGTGGAAGCCAAATTTCCTCAACTGCGGGACTTAATTGGTTACACACAGCTGTTTGTCCATTCAGAATTATCTGAGACCGACCTAGAACAGTAAAAATTAAACCCTAAATTGCCGCTGGTTCTTTAAAGAGGATCCTGAAGACTGGCCTGATTAGGGGTTACATTACCTTGACTAACAAGCAATGCTTAGGAAGAGCAGTTGCTTTTTACTTCACTTCTCCCCCCCCCTTTTTTTTTTTTTTTTTTTTTTTTTGTGGGGGGGGGGGGTTTATATTGAGTGTAACCAGATTTAGAAAGTATCTAGATCTTGATTCTCTTCAGCTATTAACAAAACAGTAAGTGAGGGGGAGAGTATCACACATAACTCTCCCTCCTTTTCTCCACTTCTCCTGTACCTCTAGTCCTGCAATTTCTTTTTTATAAAACTGACATAAACTAATTATGCCAATGTCAAAACCTGATCCTATATCAAATTAAACTAGTGCAAGGCACTCAACAATAAGGCGACTGCCATCTAGGCCCCTGTAAATTAGCCTAGATGCCTAAGCAATGCCTTGGCAACACCTGGGCAACGCCTTGACAACTATGCTCCAATCACATCAACCTCAGCAGAAGTACCTGTAGAGACATCTGTAAACAAAGCATTCCAGGACATCCATCTCTTCAAGCCCACAGAGAGCTCACGGAGAGCTCATTATCATCAGCAGCAACCTCTTTTAACCTCCCTGCTCAGCTCTTCCTTCTGCACCATTATCAAAAGCAGCACCAATCTCATTAACTCTCTCCTCAGGCCTCACTTCATCCCTATTTACCCCATCTATTGCCCTACCTGCCCCCGGATCATCTACTCCACCCCACCTCATTTCCATGTGAGTGGCTGCACAATGAGAGACTGACCCTAAGGCCATCAATAGCAACAGACTTCGGAAATCCCTCAGAGCTTCTCTCTCCTCAGAGATTCGGACAGCAATGAATAGTTTTTCTTTCTTTGGGGTAAAAAGCAGTAATAAATAGTAGTTCAGTATAGTAATGTGACATGGGCAATGTAACTTATTCAAAATTATATTCCCTTTTCCCATTAAAAACAAAGAACCAAAAACAAAACAACACAAAAACAGAGACTATACAACAGCTATGAGTCCACCCTTGAGGGAATTGGTCCTACCAGATAAACTTAGATCAAGAGTAAAAGCAATCTTGTGACATGAATAAAAATACAGAAATATTTTAATTCACAATCAGGCATCATATTGATCTTCATTAATTCCAATTCGAACTAGATAGAGATTGATTGGAATCAAAGAGAAGAGTATGTTTCTTGATATTTCAAGTTTTTAACTCGGAAAACTCGTAACTTTAGCCTAAGTAAATCTCATTCATCTTTTTAGGAAGTCTTGTGGTAGAAGCAGTCCTAGCAGCAACAGGGAAAAAGGGCTTTTTAGTCCTTAATTTTTCATTTGTGTTCAGGGCTGATTTTCTTTTGATTTCTGCTCATTAACTCAGGGGCAAATAAATCCTCATATATGTAATAGAAGTATTATACAACAGGCGATTTGAGTAAAAATCATCTAATTGCAGGCCCTATTCTTGGTCTATGGTGCTCTCTTCTTCTTCTTCTCAACTCTTCCTGTGATGCTCACCATTCTTAAGCTGATTACAGGATTCTGAGTTCTATCATGGTATCGGAGCTCCTGTGATCAGCTTGAGAAAACCCTCTTCCTCTCTTGCCTTGATCAATCTTCTCAGTTTCTTTTCTCTCTACCTGGTACACTGCTATCTCTTGCTGCAACGATGACTATATAGATCATTCTTCTTACTTACCTGTTCCTGCAACAACTGCATAATCCAGAGATCAGTGATTCCTTTTGACAAAAACAGACCCATCAAACCTTCCACAGGCATGTACCAGCCTAAACAACAGAGATATTCCCTACAATTGAAGTTATTTTGGTTTCTGGACTGCATCAATAGCCTGGACAGCATCCTATCTTCATGTGATTTCTCCAATTGCTACTGCACTGATTGATCCCATACCTTTATTGGTTTTATTACAGCTGCCAGATTGAATCTATATGGTTTATTACAAGGTAATTTTTCTGCCCAAATTTTGCTGCTACAAGGTGCTTTTTCTGCCCTAAGTTTGCTGCTTCCTGTCTACTGGAATCAACTCCAGTCTTTTATTCTTCCGGTAGAAAGGATATTGTCATGATATTACAATTGTTTTGCCGCCCGGTTTCCTACTGTGATTACTACAACTGCCCTATTTACCAGAACTGACTTCAATCTTGTTAATCTTCTGGTAAGTAGGAGGATTATTATACTATTACAACTGTTGACTTGATATTGATACACTATTCCTGTCCTAATTATGAAAATCAGCTTTCTTTTTCTGGAAAATAGGAAATCTACTACACTGATTGTGCTATTTTTCCTGCTGGTTTCGTTATTGCTGCACTTGTCACTACCATTACCGTCCCACATTTTCGGGTACTGATTTTTTGCTCTAATGGCTACTGAGGCTGCTATTACACCGATAGAAAATAATCCACCTACACTGTCTTCAGAACAACTTAACATCCAGCTCACATCCATTAAACTCACGATAGTTCTAATAATCTAATATGGACGCAAGCTGTCCGTGTCATTGAGACTTCACCTCCCTCCACTAAAGATAAAAACTATGATGCCTGGTCCAAAGACAACGCAGTAATTATGATCTGGTTATGGAATAGCATGGAGTAACAATGTTATGTTTCACCACCACTGCTAAGGGAATATGGAATGATTTAAAAGACGACATATTCCTAACAGAAGCATGGGTTTAGAACTCACTCTCGCCAGTGATCTCGCCCCTTCAAAAAACCAAGATCTCGACCAAGATGGCGAGTTCTCGGTAGAGATATGGGAATTTTTTATGGGCTAACTCGATGGCTCATGTCAGGGGGTTTTAAGATCCAGGTTGGGCTCAAACATGGTAGTTAGCATAGTTGTCAAGGCGTCGCCTAGGCATCGCTTAATCGTCGCCTCGGCGTCTGGGCTCCTTCGGAGCGCCTCAAATTGGCGTCGCCTTATTTTTAGGCAATAAGGCGTCCGCTTTTTTTTCTTTCTTTTTTAAATCACGAGAAAGATGCCTAATCGAAGGCATATATTGAAATACTTATTAGATTCTGATTGTAAAGTATCTATTGTTTGAACCTATATGCATATGTATAATGACGCTACATGTGATCAAATGTTAAAATAAAAATAAAAACAAACAAAATTGAAAGAGATTAAGTTCTTGACTCAAGTCTCACACTCTCACTCTCACTCTAATCCCTAATCTTTTTCTCTCTTCCTCTCTTCTTCTCTTCCATTCTTGCAGCGACACTTCGGCAACCAGTGGTCAGTGACAAGCAACTTCTTCTCTTCCTTTTTTCTTGCGACTTTTTATTTAGGACCTATTATGTGTGGTTTGTAGTATGTTGGATGACTTGAGGTAGTCTGATATTAGTTTTTTTATTATATAAGATATGATAAATTTAGAGTGAATGAGATGTACACTAAAAATTTCACTTAAAACGCCTCAACCGCCTCAAAAGCGCCTCGGAGGGCGCCTCGTCGACTCATCGCCTCAATTAGCCTAAACCGCCTTGCATCACCTCGTCGCCGTGACAACTATGGTAGTTAGCTTAATTTAGGCATTCATAACACATTGATGACCTTAGATTTATGAGAAAACAACCCTAAGTATGAGTTCCAAATCAACCCTAAGTGTGAAACCGAAATGCTATAGGATTGGAAAATGCAAGGTAATACAACACGTATAGAACCTTCAAGGCATATAAATGAAAAACAAGTCAAATAACTTAAATTGTCATCACAATTCCATCCATATAAGTATCACAATCTCCACTCTCGAGAATAGAATAATAAAATAATAAAACCATTAGAAGCTCTATATAAGTTATAACTCATAAGTTCATAAGATAAGCATGGAATGAGATAAAAATTCAATCAAGCCCTAGCTCCACCACTAACTCCAGCATCAGCCCTATCACGAGCTCCAGCACCAAGTCCACCAACTCTAGTAGCACCACGACCACGACCACGTTGTATACCAGTGGCTACAAGTCGGTCCTCCAGCTACATGAGGTGGTCTATCATATATTCCTTTACTAGCTTAGGGACAACAAGGCACATGGGTGTATCACAGTAGCCACCAGCAAAGTGTCACTTGAACTTGTGTTTGCCTCCATTAAGGGCTTTACCGCAGTTGTTACACGTGATCCTCTGGCCCTGTGGATCTGTGGGGACTCCGTGTTGTCAAGTAACATCATTGTCCTCCTTGGTTGAAGATCTACTTGAAATGGGATTGATTGATCTTCCTCTGATGTTGTAGATGTACTAAGAGTAGTTGCAAGTGAAAATCCGACTAAAATCAACAAAAAATCTGGCGAAAATTAATTGTTTTGGTGAGATATGGCAAGATAGGCGAGATAGGCGAGATCTCAAGCAAGTTGTGGGAACTCATAGACCTTGCCCTTCATCTAGTCTCGCTTCTCTAAAGAAGCGAGATCTCAAACCATGAACAAAAGAATATAAATTCTTCCATACTTCCTTCTCACATATATTAATTGATTAAAGGGGTGACAGTGAGAAGGGATTATTCTACTATTGCTATGTTTCCTTCCTCCAACAAAAAGGGAGTCAACTACCTTTTGCTACTGATGGCACTAAGAAAAGAAACCTACTCCCTTTTGGGAGGGCTCTAATAACTAGGTTGGGTTAGGTCGCTGGAAGAACGGTTTGGTATAATCGTCAGGATTTCAATCTTCATGATAGTTTGAATGCCTGAAAAAAGACTGTACAAGCGTAGTAGAATGAAGGCTACGCACCGACGCTCTCTTCTCTATTAGCCTAAGCGTCTTCGCTAACTTGTTCGCCTTCTATACCATACTATACTATACCATAGTAGTAGGGTAGGCTAGGCTAAAGACTGTTTCAACAATCTGGTGAACCCCTGTAAGACTACTATAGTTCCTTTAACCGTATAATGGAAGAACTTAAACATTTTTAAATCTATTACCACTGACATTGAAAAACTAAAGATTCAGCTTAATGAGTTTTGTGTTTCCAAATTACTTATTGGACTAAACCCTGAACACAAGCTTATAAAGGACACTTCTGGGCTGGAGAAAGTGTTCCCACTCTAATGATGTCTTCTCTTGCCTCCCATGTATTGTATTGTTAGGGAACTCTCATCAATCAAATACCTCCAAAGGAAGCACTTCACCTCTTGAGGTCGTGGTCGTGATCATGGTTCAGTGGACAACACAATGATCGGGCCTCATGACAGTGTACCTTCTATAGATTGGTCATTTGGTTGAAGCTTGTTGGGCGAACCACGGGAAACCTAACTGTGCTCATCACTCAGCTAATCATGTGGCGTCCAACGGTAGAACTGATGTAGTCCACCCTAGAGATACTCAAGGTTTAAAGTATCCCACGCTACGATACAATATTAGCCAATAAGTATCCATATTAGATACAACTGATACAATACAAATCGATATGTCTCTCTATTAGATTGCACTAAAATACATTAACCAGTCGATACAATATGTGATACAAGATGATACACAGTGGCAGGAGCCACATTGGGGCAGGGTGGGCCATGCCAACCCCCCCCCCCCAATTTTTTTGAAAGTTTAAGTACTTTATCTATTTTTCTTAATTTCTCTTCCTACATGTGAAATATCACTTTCCCCCACCCAAAAAAAATATTGGAAAAAAATTTAAAGGTAAAGATGATGGGTATAAACGTCATCCTCAATAATTATCCAATGGATACGATTGAACTCCTATTTCGAGGAAGAAAAAGTTAAATGTAATTAAAAACTAACTCATAATCCCTATTTATTCTCTCTTTCCATTCCTATTTATTATCTCTTCTCCCTTCTTTCTTCACACGTGGTTAGGAAAAATTTGAAAAAGCTAAAGGTAAGGAATTTATTCCTAAATATTCTCCACAATCAGGTATTCTCTTACTCTTTCTCTATTTTTTATTCTCTCTTTCTTGATTTATTTTTTATTTGAATTTATATGGTCTCTCCTTTTTTATTATTTGTTGTTATTCTTTTATTTGATTTTTATATTGTGAATTGAATATTTAGAATTTTTAGAGAAACCAACTACCATGATTCCTTTGGTTTGCATCTAGCCTTCTACTATTGAAATCATCTTCTTCTTTTCCCCCTTTAATGTTGATTTTGTAAGGGTTTTCTCTTTCTTTTTTTCTTTTTTCTTTTTTTTTTTAACATTAATTAAAACAAAAATATTTTATAAGATATTTATTTGTTATCTATCTCTATGTTTTAATTTACTTTATTTTTTAAAATTATTTACTTTTATTTCTGTAAGGGTAAAAATGTAATTATTAATGATTACCTATATTTTTAATATGTGAGGGCCATGTCTAAACATGATCATATAATTCAAAGGCAGGATCTTTAGTAGGTCCCACATGGGCCCATACAATGTGTGATGAAAAAGCATTAGCGCCCCCCTGCTGGGGTATATGATCTAGACTCTCATTATCCGGTTCCCCCAATGTTGAATCCTGGCTACGCCCCTGATGATACATCTCTTAAAATCACCTGACCAATACAATACTTGATACCGATATATTAAACCTATCCAATACTACACTCACTTCTGCTTTTAAGGGATTCCTTCAAAAGTTTGCATGATTATGTAAGCCAACTCATGTGCTGCTTATAGCAAATTAAAGCATCCAATTCCATCACACATAGACCCTCCACATCTACTGCCACTTTATCCTATGTAAGTAACCCTACTTTCTTAACTTCTACAACCTCTCCTCGAATCATTGATTTCAGGGCTTCCACACAAATGAAGGTAAGTCATCATTGTTTACTTCTTTTTATGAACCTAACCATCCTTCCTCTGTTATTTTTGCCAATGATTCTTCCACTCCCATTTGGGAACCGGTAACGTATCTCCTACCCCTTCTTTTACCTGTCATTAGTTTTACATGTAGATCAATTTCTTTTGTTATCGGTAAGTCAACTAACTAAAACCACAAACTGTTCTGTAACTTTTACTCTTACATCTTGTGTTTTTCAAGACCTTCACATGAAGAGGACAATTGGTGGAGGGTATGAGAAGGATGAACTGTACTACCTAAACTATTCTACTCCCATGTACATCGCTGCTGCTGTTCCTACTGGAGCTATTTCTCCCTTTAAGTGGCACTGTGGGATAGGCCATTTATCTCTTCTTCGTCTACAGTTGTTATTTCCTTAAGTCTTTGTCCAAACTTAGTTGTGAACCATGTGAGGTAGGAAAACACCATCGTACTTCCTATCCACTCACTCAATTACTCATAGTTTGTCTTTTTATTTGATTTAGTTCATTCAGATATTTGGGGTCCTTATCGTGTTTCTAGTAGGCATGGTTTTTAGTATTTTTTTACTTTTGTTGACAACTGTTCTTGCCTCACTTGGTTGTATTTATTAAGAGATAGAATATATTTCTTGCCTGCTTTTCATCCCTTCGTGAACAAAATAAAAACTCAATCTTTTGCGCTTATTAAAGTGTTCCGTTCTAATAATGCCGCGGAATATGTTCAATGTGATATTTCTAGTTTTAGTGATGCTAATAAAATAATTCACCAAACTAGCTGCACTTATACCTTCAACAGAATGGTGTTGCTGGACGGAAAAACCGCCAACTCCTTGAGGTAATCGGAGCTCTCATGCTTCATATGCATGTTCCTAAACAGTATCGGTGTGATGGTGTTTAACTGCATGTCACCTTATTAATAAGATGCCTTCTAGAGTGCTTTCTAACACATCCCTGTTCTCTGTGGTCTTTCCCACCTTATCCCTATTTCCCCTCCCGCCGAGGGTATTTGGTTGTGTTTGTTTTATCAATAATCTACATCTTAGCCCTGACAAACTTTCCCTCTGGTCCACCAAGAGTGTTTTTCTGGGTTATTCCCACACAGAAAAGGGATATCAGTGTTATGACCCTCTTACTCAAAAACACTTTACCAGTGCTGACATGCCATTCTTTGAGGACACATCCTACTTCCATTGCTCTAGGTAAACCTCTAAACGGTCCCTTCCACCCCTTGATGTGAACCCTATTTTAGGGTTAGGGCTTCAAGAATAGTTTTCCCTATAATGAAGGTCGCCTACAATCTTCCAGCAAGTAATTGTCAAATCTAGGTGAGAAGGATAATATTGTTAAAATAAAGAAGGGGATCTAAATGTGGAGGTTATGGGTATGGTATGCGTTTAACAAAATTATATGGGATGGGATAATTTGGGAAAGGGAAAAATTAGGAATTGATAAATATGGGCAGGATCTTGAAATCTTCCTTGGATCTTTTCCTTTCTTCTTTCTCTTCTCTTTTTTCTCCTCTTTTATATTTTTTTATGTTTTTCTGTTGCCACAAGGAAGAAGAGGCAAAGAGAGAGGGGTCAAGAGGTAGGAGGGAGGGAAGGGTACAGTGGGGTTGGGAGGGGTAGGGAAAGGGGTCAGATGGGTCGTAGGGTGGGAGAGTGATCTGCGACTGTCGTGGGGGCCTGGGATGGCTGCTGCCAAGCTGCGGCAGCAAGGAGGGGAGGGTTCTAGAGTTGCGAAAGGTGGGGGGAATCCGGATCATCACCCCGACGGGTTTACCACCACAAATTCGGTGGGACCCACCAGTAAAAATTAATAAAATAAAAAAACCCTCCCATCACCCAACCTGGGTCCCCCTGTATTCATGGTGGTAAAGCCATCGGGGAGCACAAAGTGCTACCCTGACGGGTAGCTGATCCAGACTCAGGTGGGGGAAGGGGAAGCAAGGCTTGCGCAGGGTTAGGGGAGAGTGGCTGGGTTTGCTGAAACTGTAGGGAAGGGGCTGTGGCTACCTGAATTGGGGGAGGGAAACTGCTCTTATGTTGCTGGATTGTTTGCTGGATTGCAGGAAAGAGAGAATGAATAGAGAGAACTAAACAACCGTGAGGTCCTATCCAAATAGGACCCTGCTGCACCTTCCTTGGCTGCAAATATCAGTAAATTTTATTCACCCAAACTAACAAAATACGAAAAAAGAATAGGCTATTTATAGCCTACTAAAAGTCCCTGAATCTAAGTGGGATTCCTATATAGATTAGTAACTTATGATACAAACTGACAAATGCTAAATTCTATGTAATTAAAACTCTAACTAAAATATGCTGGAATTAAAAGGGACTAAGGACTCAAGGACTCTTACTCAACTTAAACTAGACTTCCTAATTGATTGAAACTCTTTAAAAAATTAAAAATAAATTTTAAAAAATAAACCAGCAACTAATATAGGGCTTAAGTGACCAAAATACCTCTCTTAGAGGGTTCGGCCAACCCTGGATGGGTCCACTCTGGGGTTTGGCCAAGGGGGTCAACCCTGATCACATCACCCCCACTCCAATCCCCTCTTTAAAACTATTATGGCATCCCCGTTTTACAAGTATATTCATGGCAACATACAACGGGCACTACAAATCCAACAACTAGATTACCTCCACCAATGCTTGACCACTGTCTTCCTCGGATGAAGCTCCTACCTTTTTGCCTTCAGGTGACTTACCTATAGCTCTTCGTAAAGGTAAATGTTTTTGCACTACACGTTCTGACACTTTTTATCCCATTGTCCACTTTGTTTCTTTATCTCACCTTCCATCTCGTGTGTCCCATCTTGCTATGTCCCTCTACACCTTCACTATCCCTTCTAATCACTCAGTGGCTCTCCAAAACACTGACTGGAAGGTTGCCATGGATGTGGACATGGATGCTTTGATAATCACGAAGCACGTGGAGTTTGGTTGATTTACCTCCTCCTAAGGATGTAATTTAGTGTCGTTGGATTTTTACTTTTAATTATCACTCTACTATCTCCATTGAGAGGCTCAAAGTCCGTTTTGGTTGCCAAAGGATAAACAAACCTATGGTGTTGATTACTTTAAGACCTTCTCCCCTATAGCCAGATTGAACTCAGTTCGTCTAATTATTTCTCTTGCAGTTAATTTTGATTGGCCCTTGCTACAACTAGACATCAAGAATGCTATTTTATATGGAGACCTACAAGTAGAAGTTTATATGGAGCAACCTCCAGGGTACGTTGCTCAAGGGGAGAGTCAACAAAGAATGTGCAAGCTGCATAAAGCCATCTATAGTCTCAAACAGTCTCCTAAAGCCTTGTTTGAGAAATTCAGCACTAAAATTACTACTTATGGGTTTAATCAGTGTCACTTTGACCACTTAATGTTTGTCTACTGTCACAAAAACAAGGTTGTTATCATGGTTGTATATGCAAATGACATAATTATTTCTAGAAGTGAAAAGGCTGGTATCGAAGAGGTGGAGACCAAACTGCAGTCACATTTTCAAACCAAGTACCTAGGGGATCTTCACTATTTCCTTAGGATAGAAGTGATCTGCAGCAAGAAAGTAATTAGTCTGTCTCGGATTAGTCTATCTCAAAGGAAGTATGTTCTGGATCTTCTAATTGACACAGGAATGCTTCCTTCAAAGCCAGAAAATGTTCCACTAGAACATCATAAAAATTTTTGGAGTTGATTATAGGAAGTTACTAGAAGATGTTGATCACTACAGAGCTTGATTGGTTGATCTACCTTACTGTTACAAGGCCAAACATCACCATTATTGTTGGGGTTCTTAGTCGGTTCATGCAATCTCCTAGAATAGCTCATTGGAATGCTACGGTTCGGATACTTTGATATCTCAAGGGAGTTCCAGGAAAAGGGTTAACCTGTCATCCAAATAGATATAAGGGTCTTGTAGCCTTTTCTAATGTTGATTGGGTCAGTTCAGCCAGTGATCGACAATCTACTACAAGATATTACACATTCCTTGGGAAAATTTTGGTCACATGGTGGAGTAAAAAGCAAGCTACCCTTGCCAAGTCTTGTACCAAAGTTGAGTATAGATCTATGGCCCATACTGCTGCTGAATTGATGTGGATTAGATCAATACTTCAAGAGTTGGGTTTCTTGTTGACATACTAATGAAGAGGTATTGTGACGTCCAAGTCACTACCTACATTGCTAGTAATCTGGTGTTCCATGAGCACACCACACCATACATGGAGAGGTGGACTGTCAATTTGTCAGAGATGCAGTGATGAAGAAGGCTAACTGTCACTCCCTTTGTGTCCTTTTGTGATCAGTTGGCACACATATTTACCAAGGAGCGGTTTGCTCCTAGTTTTCATACTAATTATACCAAGCTGAGCATGGGTGACTTATATGCTCTAGCTTGAGGGGGAGTGTTGGAAGTCTTCTAATAGAAACAGTCCAGTGGGCAACAGGGACAAGGGCTTTTTAGTCCTTAATTTTTCATTTGTGTTTAGGGCTGTTTTTTTTTTTTTTCCTATTTCTGCTTGAAAGCCTGCTGTCATTAACTCAGGAGCAGATAAGTCCTTTTATATGTTATAGAATTATTATATAACAGGCCCTGCACTTAGAGTAAAAATAATCTAACTGCAGGCCCTCTTCTTGGCCTATGGTGATCTCTTCTTCTCAGCTCTTCTTCTTGTGATTCTCTCTGTTCTTAAGCTGATTACAGGATCCTGAGTTCTATCAATCTTTTCCATTTTGGTTTCGTGTACTTACAAACTCTAAAGCAATTTGAAACAGCAACCAGCAACACCACTGCAAACAAGCCATGTCATAAGGCGTTTATCGAAATTCTGGAAGAGAATCTAGGTTATGATTAGATTGTCTAAGTTTTGAAAAAATTGATCATAGAGGTCTCAAAAGAAACACTATTTTTATACACAATAACAGGAAACTCCTAATCTGATCCTTGGTCCAATCCCAATAATCCATCTGAATAATTTCCGACATCTCATCTGAGGAAAATTTTCTGTAGGAGATGAAATAAGATTTGGAGTAAGCAGCTTTATCTTTGTGAATCAATCATTACAATTGCATGTTTGAAGAATGCAGAGCTAAACAATTTGAACCTTTTAGCATCTCTGGTTTTCTATATTCATGTTCAAGAGAGGATGTTTTGTTAGAAATAGAACTCGGCTATTATTTCTCTATCACAAGAAAATCAAACACATGTTTATGATTCCACAGAATGGGGCCACCGAGTGTTCTTGCCACAAAATTTTCCAATCCAAAGTTGTCCAAAGTTGTACCTAATTATTCTCTCTTCTTTCTCTTAATATCTCCTACATCATCTTCAATTCTTGACCAAAATCCCCGTAACCAAGGCAAAAAAAAATTATGGATCAGATTTTGATCAGTTGATCATCAGAATTAACAACTGAATATACAGAAGCTTATGATTTACACCAGTCTACTTGTAACAGAGATTCACTGAACTGAACAACAGCACAGCTATTTCACTCAAAATGAAGAAAAAGTAAGAACTGAAGACAAACACGTTGACAATCAATCCTAGGGATTTTACACAGAAATACTTACCAGATTGGATTAAAAATGAGAAAGGAAATAAACCTTGTACAAGCTTCAAGAGAGAAACAATGCAGCGCAGCAAGCAAGTTTAGGAGTACCTTCTTAGTTTATTTTGAGCTTTTGAACTTCAGCTTCTTCTGGTAACTGAAAATAAGAACTAACAACCCAAAGCAACAGCAAGCTTGTGAGTCTCCTCTCAGTCAAGTTTTGCTTCTGAACTTCTCTAGAAAAAGCCAACACAGCAGCGTGAAATAGGTTCAGGTTTTCATTTTACTCTTTTTTGGCCAGATATATAATGAGGAATGTAATCATAGAAGTGAATTTTTCTTCACTTGTAAGCTACACCAACCTAGCAACCAACCACCTTTTCTTTTCTTTTTTTTTTTTTTTTTTTTTTTTTTTTTTGTTTGGGTTGGGGAGTGTATGGAAAGAAAAAATAAAATGTCCACTTTACAGAAGAATTTGCATTTCCCTTGCAACAAATAAAGCCTCAGTTGAACCACTTCTAGAATTTTAGAAGGGTTGACCAATTACATTGTACCTCAGAAAGCTATAAAAAGACATTTTTTTTATTTAGTAATGGTAGTCGATTATCACTACCAAAAGCTGCAAAAGTGATAAAAATAAAATAAAATAAAAAAACAGCTAAACACTGTCATCAAAAGGTGCATTTATATCTATTGAGGGGGTGGGGAGGGCACAGGAAAGATCAGGAAGAAAACAGGTTCTCTTGAAGTGGAAAACTTTTGGATAAACTGACATTCACTCATTCTCTGAGACTCGCATTCCCTAATTCCAATGCTACAGTTCCACTGTTTTTTCAGGTGCAGCTGCTTCTGCTGCAGATGCTGCATTGTCGAACCCCAGCTTTTGTAACTCTTTCACAAATCCATTAAAATCATCTGGGTTGATTTTATATGGTGTGTGTGCAGCACTGGGAAATGATCTGTTTGTCACCTCTTCCTTGTATTGCAAAAGAGCTTGGTTGATGGCCTCACCTATGTGCCCATACTGCTTACAAAACTTTGGGGTTACCTGCCAAAAATAAAGTGAGCCACCAACAATAAGTTCCTTTAAGTATATGACAACAAAACAGGTGGATACAATTGATAGGCTGACCTTTGCATGGTGAGGGTGCTGCATCATTCCCAATAGATCGTGATAAACAAGCACCTGTGTCAAGACTTGGACCCAGTTAGTGAAACTAAATTAACTTTCCAGCCTGCTTTGAGATAAGGCAAGAAAGAAGAAATAAGAGATAGCGCAGATGGTGAATCACTAGTCATCTGTCTTTTTAATAGCAACATATAGGAGCAAATTTAAGTGCGAGGTGACCTGAATACGAAGATTTGGGATTTATCATGGAAATATGGAATCTGATAAAATCAAACCAAAGGATTTGTGCGTAGATGTTCCTTTTATTCCTATGCCACATCGAGTATCTCAACCTATCAACCATAGAATGCATTCCCAGCCTGGAAGGAATCATGATTTATGTTTCTATCTACTTGGAGTAGCTGCTGGAAAATCCTACTCCAAACATCCATTTCCCAGTACATATTGCATCAGAAAGACATCATTTCATAACACCATCCCGAAAGAAATTTAGTTCTGAGGATCAGTTTCAAGATCTAATCTTTCCTACTCTTGTCACAATTAAACACTAGTTTCAAGAAATATTGACTACCCTTGGATATTTTTGATCTGTATTATATTGTTGTTTCCCTATGATTGTGTTCGAACTTGCAACACTGGATTGTCCTCATGGAGGAAGACATCATTTGGACTGTCAATGTCTAACTAAGCTGCTTAACTACCCACTGACTGCGTCTACATCTCATTTGAAAAGGCAAACAAACATTTCTAAGACATTGATGTGAGCACTAATGTGCAACCAACGGGGAAAAAAAGGTAGAAAACCATAAACCTGCCCACTGCAGAAAGGTCCAGCCCCAATTCCAATGGTGGGAATTCGAAGTGCAGAAGTTGCGGCAGCAGCAACGGGTGCCGGAACGCATTCCAGAACAACCGCAAAGCACCCAACTTCCTGCAAAGCAAGTGCTGTCTCCACAACCTACACAACTTGATAAAGTTATCAAATCAGGTGCGAGACAGGGGGGGGGGGGGGGGGAAGAATAACATGTAGAATCAATCAAAAAGAAGAGACCTTGACGGCACTGGCAACGTTTCTCCCTTGAGGCCTAAATCCCCCAAGAACACTAATAGCCTGAGGAGTAAGCCCAACATGACCCATAACAGCAATTCCTGCTTCAACAATGGCCTTTGCAGCTGCTATCCTAGAAGGAACACCTCCTTCTAATTTGATTGCATCCATGCCCCCTTCCTTGAGAACCCTAACTGCTGTGTCAATGGCCTAACCATAATCTCCAAATGCAACAAATTAGGCTCTGTAACAGTGGAATTCAGAAGTAAGCATACCAGTTTTTAGCTTTATTCATTATCATTACCTGCCGAGAACTAGACTCGTAGGTGCCAAAGGGGAGGTCACCGACGAGAAGGGGGCGTTTGGCACCACGAGCGACAGCACGGCAGTGGACGAGCATCTCATCTAGGGAGATGGGAAGGGTGGTATCGTGGCCATGGACTACCATGGAAGCTGAGTCTCCAACAAGACAAATATCGATACCAACTTCATCAACATGAACCGCTGATGGGTAGTCATAAGCAGTTACAACAGTAATCTTTTCATCCCTTCGGTGTTTCTGCCTCAAGTGATTCAGAGTGACTCGTTGATCAGGATTTTGAGGCTTAGGTCCGCCATAAACTGTGTTCTCCGGGACATTGCTCATCCACCTGATACAGGAACATAGATAAGCGGCTCTGGAGAACACATTTGAAGAAGAAGAAGCTTTATGAAAGATTGAGGAGAGCGCCATTTTCTAAGACGAACAGGTTGAAGAATAAGCCTAGTAAGTGCACACTAGGGGTTGGAAGTTCCACGTGAAGAGTATCGAGTGACAAATGACAATGCCTTACTACGCAAAAAGGAAAAGACGGGTTTTTATTTGTAGTAGCCATAAAATACCAGTGTCTTACCGCATGATCGAATCGTTCTTAAATACCGTGTGGGTTTACTTAGAACCGACAGGTCCCGATGATTGTCCAATTTTGCTTCTGTAGTGCGTAATTAATGCGCACTACGGTGGAGCGAGCCGTCCGATCTAATCGGACGGCTCGGATGATCCTTCTAATTAAATAATCAAAAAATCCCTTTACCCCTTTACGTTTACCGTGTGAACAGGGTTTTATGAGTTCGGTTCGGTCTGATGCAAACCAACCGGTCCATCTAGGCGGTTCGACTGGGTATAGTAAATGTAATTAAACGTGTATTCCATACTACCAGCCTATACGTATATACGGTTGTACAGTAACCGTATATACAACCAGTTCAAAATCGTAAGAAGCTAAAAACCAACCCGCCCATTTCATTTTCATTTCTTTTTTTCGTTGTTGGGTGATCTGAAGTTCGTGCGAAATCGCAGCAGAGAAGAAGAAGAAGAAGAAGAAGAGGAAGAAGAGGAAGAAGAAGCAGCGGTGTTCATCGCAGAGGAAGAAGAAGCAGCGGTGTTCATCGCAGCGAAATCGTAACAAGCTTGAAGCATCGTTAGTTGAGATCGAAGAGGAAGAAGAAGCAGCGGAGAAGAAGAAGAAGCAGCGGAGAAGAAGAAGAAGCATCGGAGAAGTAGAAGAAGCATCGGAGAAGTAGAAGAAACGCAAGGAGAAGAAGAAGAAGCGGTGGAGAAGAAGAAGAAGAAACAAGCAGAAGATCCATCTGCGATTTAGAGAAATCGATTTCGGATTCGCGGTATTGTCTCGTCTCCTCTCGTCTTTGCGATTCTTCTTTCAAAAAGGTAATAACCAACTCATAAAACCCTTACCATGGAAATTCCTGATGATGTGGTCGAAACCCTGATTTGGTCGTTGATTAAAGATGAAAAATGCTCTGTAATAACTTGATTTGGTCGGTTTTCTTTAGTATTTGTTGTTTTACCTTTTTGTGGGGTTGTGGAGGGGTTTAATGTTGTTGTTCTTTTAGCATTCAAATGTAAGTATAGATCAATGCAAGGTAACTGTAAGTTTGTAAGTCAAATAATGACACTAATGTGTGGAATGGATATTGGAACTCCAAATATAGACAACAAATACTAGTCATAATACCAATGATTAGTAGTAGGTGCGGACAATTAGTAGACTTGTACAATGAAAAAGAAACATATAAAACCACCCGGAAATAAGGAAGCAATGCCTCTTCTCTGGAGGCATTTTTGACTCATCAAAATCCTGAGCCACATTTGGAGACTGGTCTGTTGATGATCCTTTACCCCCAAAGAAGTTGATTAGAAAATCAAGTTGATCTTCATGAAGATGCACTAGCATAGGAAGGAATGCAATGGTTAACCTGGATCGAAAAACCAAAACATAGCCATGCTTCGAAACTTATAATCGGTTCATCATCTCTTTGGACAACGAGGTTGGAATCTATATTGTACATCCAAAACTGTTGTCATGGTTTTCACTAGGTCATATGGTACTCCATTATTGTTGTAAATGGAATCGAAATCCAATTACACTAGCACCTTCGTGTCTTGCATAAAATTGATGCATTTGGGTAAACTTTTAGAGTGTCTTAATGGTTCTCATTTCAATTGGTAAATCTGTAGAGAGAATGGTTAGTTTAAATTTTTCGAGCTGCTATTTTGAACGGTGACCTTGTATAATGAAGGGTCACTTTGGGTGTATCTCGGGTTATCATTTGTCTCCTTCTTCAAGTGGGTTTAATTGGTGCAATTTGTTTATCTATTTATTGTAAGTCTTGTCTTCAACAAGTTTACCCCCGGGTCGATTGTTTGATAGGTGTGGTTAGTGG